>NC_056745.1:1428824305-1428936805 GCF_019279795.1 Protopterus annectens | reverse complement strand
GTGGAACAAATGGGCAAAATGTGGAACACATACTAATCTAATGGCTTACTAACAGCTTCAACTAGGAAGGTCATAGGATGGTTAAAGTATGCTGGTTTTACTTATAAAGAAGATCTTTTAATGAATTAATATGATTAATTTATGTTTACAATGGATTTCACTTAGCACTGAATGTGATGAGAGTCCTTCAATGTGGAACTTAGGAACTTCGAGGAACGTGAACTTTTTAAGACCCCAAATGAGGTACATTCCTCATAATGAGGTACACGAGAGGTATGGTAAAGAACACCCTTGTTTCTGGTGCTGGTAGATCAGAAGGTTGTGGGTAGTTGAATCAGTTTTTCCAATACTGAAACTACATTGCAGTGTAAAGGGGGTGGGGGGAGTACCTTCCTTCAGATGAGATGTTAAACCAAGGCCTCATCTGCTTGAGTTGCTGGTAGATCAAATGGATGTAAAAGATCCTATGGCATTTTTCAAAAAGTGAAGGGAATTGCTTTGGTGCCCAGTCCAAATTTCCCTTAGTCAATATGAATATCATTTCAGGTTTTCCATGAATAAAGGCAACTGGCCTTGTGGGACTGACCCAGTGAACAAAGAATAAAATACAATAAGGCATGAAGTGAATAACAGGAGAAGAGACGGTAACAGTCCGGCAAGAAGGCAAAGTACAGGTAAACTGATAAATATAAAACTAAAAACAATGTATTTGCTGTAACCCAGTTATACCCAGTGAGTTATATCCCACTGTACTCAGTAGAGTCAGTAGAACCTGAGAATTATTAAATTGTAGTACCTAGAATAGTCTACCTAATGTGTCAATAATAAGCTCAGTTTGTTTACAGTAAAATTAACACTTTGTAATCAGTTTGAAGCAAAATATGTATTTACTAATAGATATTTTAGTTGCAAATTACAAGCAGAGCATAAAACAAACTTTATGTATATTGCCATTACCAAGAAACTAACAATTGTCTCACTTCATCATCAAACTACTTTTTTTTTCAGAAGACTAGTCAGACCCACAGCTTCCTGATAAATTTGCACAGAGGCAATTCTTTTTATTATTGTTGTCCGTAAATATGAAACCTAGTACAGAACAGCATCAGACTACGGATAAAGAACAAGCCATTTCCATTTTATTTTCAATGTACCTTGAAGCAGGCAAATAGTATACTTGGGCAAATACACCATTCCTCAATGCACAGCTACATGTGCAAACGACATCTGAATGGACAAAGAGACGTATCTACAAATCTGTTGTTAGTTGAGCTAAAGTTGTCATTGACTTGCTGCAAAGAAACTACCTTAGAATTAACTTCGGTAGGATATTCAGGTTTTGAGCTCCATAGAAAAAGGTAGGGGGTAGAAACAGCCTTGCCCTGAGCAAATGAGTATTTAGTAATGTGGATGGGTGGGTGTATATTTGTATGTGTGTGTATGTTTTTTGTGTGTGTGTGTGTGTGTGTGTGTGATGTACTGCTCAGCATGTACAAATTTTGCATCATTGAGCAGGGCTTAGTTATACAGGTGGCAATCTGCCCATTTTATCTGTAAAGGCTGTGTCTTCCTATCACTTCTCTGGTCCATTAGGGGACTAGTTGACTTTTTGCTGGGTGAGTATGGGTGAGTATGGGTACATCAAGAGGGCAGGCAGAGTGGTAGTTAACAAATGGCATGCTGGAGTTAGAAGACCTAGATAACTGTCTGGGCCAAATCTAGGAAGGTTAAAAAAGTAGGTCTTGGACACCAAAAGCACCTATGAATGATTTATTCAATTTCATTAGGAATTTGTTCTTGAGAGGATCTTTATTATCTGGTGGAAGGTGATAACATACGTTTAGGCAGAGTTTTACATTAGTGCTGTAACAGGCCCAAATAAAACTGTATTAAGCACTTGTTTTTAAATTGGTGTGATGCAGCTGAATGTACACTCCTGATGGAAAGAAGGCGGCGCTTGGCTTCTTAGTCCTGCAAGCTTTATGAGAAGGCAATTACCTGTTGTAGCAAAATGCAGTCAGTACTAGGGGATGCTGCACTGTTCCAGGTTATTTAAAGAGTAGAAATGTAGAAATGTCATAGATGTAAGGCACACAGGATCTGCTTACTTCTGCAAGGTTCATGAGAATACAACTAACGAATTGTGGTGAAGAATCAAGCCAGCAATGCAGGATGCTGTTGAAAGAAGTGTCAGAGATCTACTGGATTTTTTGCAGTATCTTGACTGGGAGATCATGCTTTCAGATCGATGCTAGCAGTCATCATGAGAGCACGTACAAATAAAGTCCTTCGTGATTAAAAGTGACAGTCTATGGTCTTCAGTTTGCATCCGCATTAGCCATGAGATGATTTGATACAGAGTCATCAGAGGGGATGTTACGAGGTTAAGGACATTAGCATGTTAGCTATCGAATGTCATCTTAGTATTTGTAAGAATTATCAGTGTGAGAACTGCAACAGCAGAGATGAAGGTTGGCTATGTTTATTTGAGAGTCTGGGAAGCAGAGAAGATCATCAACAAATATAGATTTCCATTTTCCCAAGAAGAATTTTAATGGGTACTGAATAAGTTTATGAAAAATGAAGAAACAGACCGCACCATTTTAAGGAAGAACCACATTCAAAAACTGAAAAATGATATGTTTTTAGCATAGTTTTAAGTTTCCTTCATTGCTAATGTCTGTTGTATCAAAGTTAGTGGTTATTATTCCCTGATTTGTTATACCCTAAAATGGCCTGAAACGCGGTTGCCATGCTGCATGAATTTGTTTTAAAGTTAATTTCTTTACTTCCCTGATATCATTTTAAATGAACAGAGAGACAATCCTGCTATGAGACAGTCCCTTGCTGTATATGTCCCTCTCCATCAGCTTACAACAGTACTGTGCCTAGTTTGACTGTCGGTATCAACCCATATTTTTCATGACTTTGGTTTGTTAAATTTTTTTTTATTAGTGGTCATCTCTGATACAACATTTTACAGAATGTTTGAATGACAAGATTTAAAATGTAGCTGGGTTAGGTGCTGTTTTCATCGTAATAACTGTAGTCATACCTCTGAACTGCTCATGATTTTGATTAAAAAATTTGCTCTGGCCATCTTAATCCTTCCTAACACTGGTACATTTTGGAGAAAAGGTGATGAATTACATTTAAATAATGACAATAATAAGTGTAATATGCTTACTTTAGTTCAGAAAATGTATATTGATTTACATTCTTTTATTCTGCAATGCTCAGTTTAAATGCTAATATTTTAAAAATGTCCCTGGTTATTTCTGGATTTGTCCGTGATTCTGTTGAGATTTGTCTCTAATCAGTTGAAAGCTATGTCTGTAATTCAGTGTTCAAGTGAGAGAAACTGAACTTCTGTGGTTAAAACTCACTACAATGGCTAGAACTCCCTCAACAACTCCTTCTATCTCAGTTACAAGTGATTCACTCGATACTTTATAACAACTCCTTCTGTCTCAGTTACAAGTGATTCACTCGATACTTTATAACAACTCCTTCTATCTCAGTTACAAGTGATTCACTCAATACTTTATAACAACTCCTTCTATCTCAGTTACAAGTGATTCACTCAATACTTTATAACAACTCCTTCTATCTCAGTTACAATTGATTCACTCGATACTTTATAACAACTCCTTCTATCTCAGTTACAAGTGATTCACTCGATACTTTATAACAACTCCTTCTATCTCAGTTACAAGTGATTCACTCGATACTTTATAACAACTCCTTCTATCTCAGTTACAAGTGATTCACTCGATACTTTATAACAACTCCTTCTATCTCAGTTACAAGTGATTCACTCGATACTTTATAACAACTCCTTCTATCTCAGTTACAAGTGATTCACTCGATACTTTATAACAACTCCTTCTATCTCAGTTACAAGTGATTCACTCGATACTTTATAACAACTCCTTCTATCTCAGTTACAAGTGATTCACTCGATACTTTATAACAACTCCTTCTATCTCAGTTACAAGTGATTCACTCGATACTTTATAACAACTCCTTCTATCTCAGTTACAAGTGATTCACTCGATACTTTATAACAACTCCTTCTATCTCAGTTACAAGTGATTCACTCGATACTTTATAACAACTCCTTCTATCTCAGTTACAAGTGATTCACTCGATACTTTATAACAACTCCTTCTATCTCAGTTACAAGTGATTCACTCGATACTTTATAACAACTCCTTCTATCTCAGTTACAAGTGATTCACTCGATACTTTATAACAACTCCTTCTATCTCAGTTACAAGTGATTCACTCGATACTTTATAACAACTCCTTCTATCTCAGTTACAAGTGATTCACTCGATACTTTATAACAACTCCTTCTATCTCAGTTACAAGTGATTCACTCGATACTTTATAACAACTCCTTCTATCTCAGTTACAAGTGATTCACTCGATACTTTATAACAACTCCTTCTATCTCAGTTACAAGTGATTCACTCGATACTTTATAACAACTCCTTCTATCTCAGTTACAAGTGATTCACTCGATACTTTATAACCCGTCCTCCTGCCCTGCTGTCTCCTCCTTCATGTCCATCTACACTCCAACTCGCACACTTCCTACTTCAAACCAACAACTCCTTGACATCTACCAACCCAAAAACTTATCGGTAAACTACTATATAAATCCACTTTTTCCCAAGCCTGGAATAAGCTTCCACCCCACTTATGTTCCATTACACACCCTATACAGTTTAAGAAAGAACTCAGACTACACTTTATAAGGACCAAAACTTGTACTTGTCATGACCCTACCTAATAACTCCAATACTATTCTTTATTCCACAATCTCATACAGCTTTTCAGCATATTTTTCCCCAGATATTTTACACTAGCATCATATTACACCTTCAGGGATCCCTTCCACCCCATTCATGCACTTTCATCTCTCACACCTCATAATTTGTACTACTCCTACCACACCACATATGAAAAAATGTGTATATATATATATATATATATATATATATATATATATATATATATATATATATGTAATCTGGACACATGCTCAACGAGCATATGTCCGAATCACAAAACATCGAACACACATACACAAAAGCGCTTAACATCGACAAGCGCTTCTGTGTATGTGTGCCTATTTCGTAGATCGGACTACAGTGCGGGTAAGGGAAAATTACCCAAAGTAGTACAATCTCGGAGTGAGAATAATAAACTAGGGGGTGGGGGGGGGGTGCAGGGGGCAAAGCCCCCCTGCAGAAACGTAGATTTTTTTTTGAACTACACATACACGGAAGCGCTTTTCGATTTTAACCGCTTTCATGTATGTGTGTTCGATGTTTTGTGATTCGGACATATGCTAGTCGAGCATGTGTCCTAGATATATATATATATATATATATATATATATATAGATATATATATATATATATATATATATATATATATATATATATATATATATATATATATATATATATATATATATATATATATACATATATATGTATATATGTATATATGTATATATATATATATATATATATATATATATATATACACATATGTATATATATATATATATATATATACATATATATATATATATATATATATATATATTGAAGTGTAGTACTTTTTTGTGTTACTGATCTTAACCTGTTATGCCTCTTAACTTAGCACAGTGAATTGCTTTGAATTGTACTGACCATATGATGCTGCATTCTGCATAAGAAAGCAAAAGTACCCTCAAGAGTGTTGTTATTAGAGTAGCGTATTTCCTTTGCTTTGCTTAGCATGTCCATGTCTGTGAGTGTGTGAATGTCCATGAGTGTATATGTGTGTCTGTCTGTATGTATGTGCACTTAACATGTATAACAACCACATATCCACTTCCCTCATACATGAATGGGTATATCTGTATGTGTGTGTGTGTGTGTGTGTGTGTGTGTGTGTGTGTGTGTGTGTGTGTGTGTGTGTGTGTGTGTGTGTGAGGGGGGTATGTGTGTCTTTCTGTCAGCTTGTTCACTTGAACATGTATAAGAACTGTACCTTTCAACTGTACTGAATTCCTCAGTATTTCCCAGATTTGAGGGCAAAATAATGGGGGCCATGAATTCCCAAGTGGCCCCTTCAAATCTCAATTTTTTTTAATTTACAATTTTTCATTGCTGCTGATGTCATCATGCATCGCCAGCATATCCTGCAACATCATCAATGTGAAGGGGTGTGCATGATGACATCAGCATCATGAGGCAGTGCCTAACTGCCTGTGTGAGACTGGGAGCATACCTCTCAACCGTACTGAATTCTTTGATATTTCCCAGTTTTGAGGGGAAAATAATGGGGTAGCATGGATCCCTGAGTAGCCCCTTCAAGTCCCGTTTTTTTTTAATTTACAGTTTTTTATTGCTGCTGACATCATCAAGCATTATGCATATCCTGCAACATCATCAATGTGCAGGAGCGTTCCTGATGACATCAGCATCACGAGGCAGTGCCTAACTGGCTATCTGAGACTGGGAAAACTTAAAAAAAAGTTTATGGCTGCAGCCCACCCACAACTTGCATCAATGTGACAATGTGCACTGTTTAAGTAGATGGTTGAATGTTAAGATTTTTTCTTTTTTGGCTGGGAGTTTTGATGAGCTATCTTACTACGTCCAGGTAAGTCATTTAGTGTCTCTGTGTCTTAGTCCTTTCATTTAATATTAAAACAGTTATTAAACCAGTTATGTCCTTTGCAACTCCGTCTGGTGTATGGATTACATTGTTTTCTAGAAAGCCTTGATCTCTTTTTACCAGATGCTTGTTTTGACTACTACAGTGTCTGTCCAGTGGTGTGTTAAGATTTTCAGGGGCATGCAGTGAATTTACTTCTAAAGAACAAAATACTTTTAATTTCAGACCTGGATCTCTTAAAGGAGTTTGTTTCTTCAGAAACGCTTCTGTTTTTGACTGTAATGCATATCTCTTTGTCTGTTTTGTGTTAATATATAGAAACTACATATGGTGATCTGCCTGCTACAAATGTACTGCATTTTCTGTTTCTGAATCAATGAATAAATATTTTTTCAGAAAAAGGTTGTGGTTATAAATGAGATAAGTGATTTTCCAGTGTTGCTAAGCAACAGTTTTGTCTGCGGCTTTTTTTTTCATTTGATACAGGGCACCTTGAACTCTGTATGTGATAGTACAATTTCGAGGGTGACTTTGTGAAATTTTATATGTATGTATGTTTTGTGTGTGTTTGTGTATGATAAACACACATAAATATATCAGGCTGTTATAGATACAGTCATATGCGAGTATTATGTGCTTTTGGAAAATAATACCAGTGTGCCTACCTGGACTGCAGAAAATATGGCTCTTCTTACCTGCTCTTTTTGTTGCAGTACTTTGCAAGTTTGTACACAGGAACTTTTTTTTTTTTTTTCTTCATTATGATTCAACTTTTTTGTTCTACCGTTCTATTTTGCCTTGCAAAGAGAACAGTCGGGTGCATGGGACTGTCAGCTGGTGTTTTACAGGATGTTTCTGATGTTGTGACATTGTTCTCAGAAAACAAGTAACGTGTTTGGACATCAAGCTAGCAATCTCGGTTCCATAATGTGTACTGACCTACATCTGTATGTAGATTTAAATTATTTGTAAAGTACTGTAACAGAGCCTCTTGTTTTGATCTTGAAAACCAGGTCACCTTAAGTCAGAGAATTATGACCCAAAGTATGCCACCCAGTTTAGTTGGTTGGATCATATCTAGAAGTAGTAGATGAGTTGTATGTCACCGCATTAGTCATTAAATACAGTGATATCTTATGAGCGTATCCATCAGTTTATTTACCCGCTAGTTTCTAGGCTGTGCTAAACCCACCTTTGTAGATACTCTGGTTTACATTTCACCTGGGATAACCCCACAGGATTCACCTTGCAAATGTCTGACAATCCCTGCAAGTACTAATAAAAAGGTACTTTAGGGAGTCTTCCACCAGAAAAGTTTCATAGTGTCCTCTGTTCTGACTTATTGGCCTCTGAAAAAGTCACAATGACACTGTCAGACTCTGCACATGTTACAAAGTTCAGTTCAACAACATAAATTGAAGAGCAACAGTAACAGGATGGCGCAATGGCGCAGCGGTTGCGTTTGTCGCCTCACACCAAGAGGTTCTTTGGTTCATTTCTCAGCTGGAGTGCCTTCTGTGCGGAGTCTGCATGTCCTCCCTGTGTTTCTGTGGGTTTTCTCCTGCATTACAAAGACGAGTGTACAGCAGGCCTCCGCTGAAAATTGGCTTTGTTCCAAGTTGGACTTTCCCAGTAAACAAATGTTAAATAAATAAACAGTAAAATCTTACAATTATATAAAAGTTTGAAATACAAAGGCATTTCTCTGTGTACAACTGAAATTAAAGTTTGGCACATTCATGGTAGAGTAAATGTGGACAGGGGCATTCTTTATACACCATTCCATTAGATTATCCCTATGCAGATGCAGTTGTGAATTTCTTGGGTGGAACACCCAGAATCCAATGGAGCACTTAATGTAGTGCTCCAGGTGCACCATGCATAAACTAGGTTGATCTTTGAGGCTATTAGAAGGCATTGCATATTCCACAGCACAAGTGTATTATGGCTGAATCAGTATTTGTGCTGAAGGTATTGTCTATGTAAAGTAAATTATAACAGATTGGATATAAAATAAACTTTATGTAGGTATTCAGCTGAGCTGACAAAACTATAGAAATTAAAGACTGAAATGAGGGAAAGAGTGATTAATATGAGATTTCTCTAGAAGAACTCTTTCAAAAAATAGTACCAATTTATAAGACAGAACATTGAGAGTTTTGCTTATACTACAGAAACTGGAAGGAATAGAATGCATTATTTATTTTATTTATTTATTCTACATTTGTTAACCAGGAAATTCCAACTGGACCAGGTCCATTTACAGTGGAGGCTGGGGGAGAAAAGCTCCGAAACATTGTTACAAAAACAAAAAACAAGTGAAGCAAATTTATACAGTGTTATACGAAGGTCATTTAAATAAAACAACACAGAGTTAGACATTTTGCCAGAGAAACACTGAAAATATATAAAATAAATTGGAAAAAGACATTTTCCAGGAGAAACAGTCAGGAATTCCATTTAATGTGCAGGTGTATAATGATTGTGACAAAAAGAGGAGCAATCGCCTGCTATGAGAAGTAACAACTAATTGCCAGAGTTATTGGCGGGTTTAATACTGTCCAGGGTTAAAGTGAGCAGCTTGGAAGTTGTAAAAAAAGGGGGGGAGATGGGAGAGTAAAAGTTAAGTGGTACAAGGACATAACCAGGTATTTAGTAGATGTGATTTGAGGATTATTTTTATGAAAGTACAAATAAGTAGACTGGTATTTCACATCAGGATTTCTTTATTTTGTGTATACTCCAAACCTGGTCATGAGAAAGCAGGCAAAACATATATTAATAAAGATGCAGCCGTACCGGCAGAAAGCACTGCTCCTGTCAAAACTGTGGAAGAATGGAAAAATATTAAAAATTGGGGACAACAAAATGTTTATGAAAAATGATTTAATGTACACTGGGCAGAAAAGAAGCATGTTTATCCTTGCACTCAGTGGATGTCAAGAGACAGGTTTGAGATTTAAATTGCTTTATCCTGTGGGAATCTGGTTATATTTTGTGCTTAATAGTTTGTCTGTTCTTCAATTTGCGTTTTGAATGTTGGTATTTAAAAATTCCATTGGAGTGAGTGGGGTTACATAGTTATGTATGTAAATTTTGTGTTAATCGATGTTCAGGTTTTTGGCCAGTTGTTCCTACTTTTCATGGGCCTTTGCCCAAATTTTTGAGATGCCAGGCTGAGAGGTATGGTAACAACCACACATACCCATGTCCCTTGTACATAAGTGTGTGTGTGTGTGTGTTTACACACACACACACACACACACACACACACACACACACACACACACACACACACACATACACAAACACACATTTATAAATTCAGTAGAAAATATGCAGGTGGCGAATCTGAAATGATGTTACTTATGCCTGCCCTTGTGCTCCGTAGTTTGCTTTACCCAGTCATCATTTAAAGATGACATACAGTCTGAATTTTTTTTTGATGTTTCTTCTTTTTCTTTACTGTTTTCTGAGTGGCTAGAATTTCGGAGGAGTGGTAACACATTTAGTTTGACCCTAAAACATCGGAGAGGTAACATGCTTAGTTTGACCCTAAAACAGAGTTCCTTTTTAAAAACAATTAAATGTTTCCCTTAGAACTCTTAAATAAGTCTAAAATGGGGAACTTTAATTTTAGCTGTGATGCAAAGTATACTGTCATCATTCATACTGGATGTCATGACCTCATAATACAGACTGAGTCAGAATTCTTACTCCGAAGTACGACTCCATCCTTCTGCTATGAAGCATCGGGTTTTATACCTGTCAGCTATGTTATCCAGACACAATACTTCTTGGTAGTTTTGAGAATGCAGAGTGCTCTTGTCCAAGTTTTCCATATGTTTGTCTGCCGAAAGAGACATATTTCCTTGAAGTGACAATTTATTTTCTTGCCTTGTGTATCGTAGCATGCAGTTTCTGAAGTGCAGTGAGACATTTGTCCTCCACTGGTTTGCCATCGGTGCTTTTGTTTTGTATAATTTTCTTTGTAAACGCCCATTATTTTTCTGCCAACAACATGAAGGACTCCCTTAACTTTTACCCCATGATGTCAGCGCACGGAGTAATGTGGGGCTGTACCCATAGCCTTTAATGGGTGTACCACTGTGCAGGTGTGGCTACCATTCATTATGTTCTACAGACACATTTCAGCTCTATCGATGGGGTGACATCAGTTAGGGATACGCTCGTTTTATTTGGACCATGGTTTTATAAACCTGTATGCTAAGCTTCTTATTTAAAAAAAACAAACATCTTAAATAAATAGGGAATGACAATAACAGTAAAGAATTGCAGGACTTAATTCACCAGGTGACATGTAGCACAATGCAACATCAGAAAAAATAACTTTAAGGAACCAAGGTCTATTTCACTGATACCTTGTCACTTGTTGAACCCGCAAAGGCTTATGTTTCTTCTAGTATAATACCATATTAAATAATATAGCCAGGTACAGATTATTTCAGTGGTTTCAGCCAGTCTGTCTTTTTTCCAGAATCTTCATTTTCTTTGATTTTTATTTTCTAACTGAACTGTGTTTTGTCATTCAAGGAAGGGATGCTAGCAGTAAATACAGGGAAGTTTTGAATGTAGACACCTCATTATCAGTACCAATGAATAATAGAATCTTCGTTTTTCCCAGCCACCGTACCACGCACACTGCATTTCTTGTATATGATTGGCACATTTATCTAGTGGAAAGCTGGTCTGTTTCTTCAATCTGATTTATAGCCTCTAGATTTTCAGACTTTTTTATGTATATATATATATATATATATATATATATATATATATATATATATATATATATATATATATATATATAGATATATATATATGGTTTACTTTATCGGTAATACACCTGCGTAATTTTAACACTTCTACCTATCATTCTATAAGACAGTGTCTTTGAATTTTACTAGTTTTTAGTAGTTGATTTATAAATTATTTTTGTGACCCAGTAGCAATTCTTAAATTACCATATCTTTTTATGTTGATTTTAGGGATTTTGTTTGCTAGTTTTGGCATGATGTTAACAAAATTTTACTTGAAGCTGTCTATACTCTGCTCATGTTGTTTATTTAATAGGTACCTAGCAGAAGTGATTGGGCATGTGGCTATTTTGTAATGCTAGAGGGACTTTTTAGTATTTCTTATAAGGTAGCACTTTTATAGTAGGACAAGGATGCGCCTGACAATTAGAACTGTATTGTATTTTATAAGCTCTAAACCATGGCTGAGTGTAATTATACAACAAGCATACCTCTCAAGCTTTTAGAGCAAGAAATCTGGGCAAAGCCACAGATAATGGGAGGACAAAGGCACCAAAATAGGGACACTTTTTAAATATTGCTCTTACAAACGTAGAAAGTTGATAGACTAACAGGTTTTGCATTAGCATACATTTTCTGAAGATTATGAAGTCTGAAAATCAGATGTCTGCCATTGTTTTCTGACTGCAATCTTCAATGATTTCCCAGGGATTTGCCCAAAAACTACAATTTTATGAGAAATGGACCAAAAATATGAGTAAAAAAATCTGGACATTCTTGCGAAAATCTGGACAGTTGAGCTATGAGTCAGCAAGTGATAAATTTAAGTGCTTAAAATAAAAAACACCACCAAACCTGTACAGTAACGGTAACAGTTGACAGACTTTACTTAAACAAGAAAACTAAGCTCTTTCACCCTATAGCTCCCAGGGCTTCATCAGAGTAACAGTTAAAATTCAAATGCAACTTAAATAAATTCTTCAGTAAGTCACATGATCCACTTCAATAATGAAATGAAACCTTGCTTTTAAAAATACATCATAATAAATGCACTATTCAATGAAAGTCACCTATAAATAAAAAAAGTAATTGTTGTGTTAATTCACTTATGTCACTTTGTTGTAAAGTGCTAGTGCTAAAAATATATATAAAACATGTATATTTGTACATTAATTAAAAATGCTGATTAAAAAATGTTATATAAAACTTAACACTGGTTACATTACATAGTACCTGTGTTATTCTGTACATATTTTCGGGACTAAGGAACAAAGTAAGGAACAAAATAGGGCACAACAACCTTTAAATATAATTAATTGAAATCTCCAGTGCCCTTAATTTTATCACCGGAGCTAATGAGATACTATCATTAATGCCAAGATAGACTGTGGCATTAGTTCTTAGTTGCCACTCTGCCTCTAGTCTTTCAAGATACAAATTCAAATCTCCACCCCTACCATAGTCAAACACTCTGTCTATGACAAAGAACAACATTTCTTAAAAATTATTACAATTTTTAGAATGTGTATATAATGCATTCTCTTTTTTTCTTTTTCTTAATGTCTCTAATGTGTTCTAAAATCCTTTCCTTAAGTTTTCTAGTGGTTTTACCGACATAGAAAACAGGACGGGACATACAGGTAGCCACATAGATCACCATCTTGGTATTACAGTTGCATTTACCAGGGCATGTAAGGGTACGAAAATAGCCATCAATTGCAACATATGGACCGGTGTTAATAAATTTACAGGCCTTACAGGCATTACACTTTGACATTCTAGAAACTGAACCTTTTGTTCTTGTTTGTTGGTTCTCCAATAGGTCTTTAATATTAGGACCCCTACTGAAAGTAATTCTAGGAAACAATCATAGGATCTTCATAATGTCATGATCAAAAACTGTATTCCATGTATTGTGAACTATGGATGTAATTGTCAAAGCATCCTTATTGTATGGGAGAACTAACATACTATCAGTTGGCAAAACTCCTTTGTTGTTGTTATTGTTAACACCTGGTGCTGTACTTAATATTGGAATGAACCTGTTGTTCCTGTTCTGCACAGCATAATTCCTAGTTATTAACAACATTTTAAATGGGTATCCTCTGTCTCTAAACATGCCAATTAATGTGTACGTCTCATTCTCAAAATCAATGTCATTGCTTGTTAGTCTCGAAATTCGTACCATTTGTCCTTTCACTATGCTTTTCTTTTGATGCATAGGGTGGCAACTGTTGTAGTGGAGAAAAGAATTGCAATATGTTTCCTTCCTATAAATTGTTGATTGTAGTTTCTTGTTAGTCCTATCCCATACCAATCTTATGTCAAGGTAATCTATACACTCCACAGCTACCTTGTATGTGAACCTTAAAAATGAAGTACTAGAATTTAGATAGGTAATAAAATGTGATAGTTCTTCCTGGGTACCTTTCCAAAAAAACAATAAGCATCCAAAAATCTTAGCCACGTTATAACTTTACTAAAATAAACTGATGGAAACACACATTTCCATTTCCATTGGGCCAGCACCAAATTGGCATAAATAGGTGCACATTTGGCCCACATGGCTACCCCTGATATTTGATGAAAGATTTCTCCCTCAAAACCTAAAAAATTGTTGTTCAACACCAAATCCATTAATTCCACCAATAGTTGCCTTTTAACATTGTCTGTATCGTTCTCCATCATTAGGGTTTCCTGAAACAATTTCAAACCTTTGTTGTGTGGGATAACTGTGAATAAGCTCATTACGTCAACAGTGACGAATAAAAAATCGTCTGGAATTACAATGTCCCTCAATATTTGTAAGCAATTCCATGAATCTTTTAGTACATGAATGTAATTACTTAGTAATGGTTTACACCAAAAATCAATGTATGCAGCCATAGGTTCTGTTTTGGAACCTGTTGCTGCCACAATAGGTCTAAATGGAGGGTCTTGTAAATCTTTGTGGATTTTCGGAACCCGAAAGATATAGGGACTCAACAACCAAGTAATTGTATTCAGCTGAGTCTAACACTCCTTGGGTTAAGAAATCATAATATCCAATCAATTTTAGCATATACTCTACTCAATTCATTTTTTTGAGATTCTTTCATAAGTGGAACTGTCATTCAATAACTCATAAATTTTGAATATGTAATCGTTGTGGTCCATCAATGCAACTGCCCTGCCCTTGTCAGGTTTCATAGCTCGGACCTGGTGGTCATTACCAATTGCTTGAACACACCCTTTTCATTAAATGTTAAATTATTACTACCTTTTGTAGCATTATGAAAAATATCAAGTATCCCTTTCTCACACATAGTATCAAACAGTGCAACAGAATTATTCATTGGTGGTAAAAATGTGCTTTTTCTCTTCAGAAATTTCTGATCATTAACAAGTTCTTGTTTGTCATGAAAAAACATTCTTAAATTCAACTGCCTAGTAAAAAGTCTTACATTAGTGGGAACCTTGGCAATGTCCAGTGAGAAACTAGGTACAAAAGAAAAACCTTTACTAAGAACAGATATATGGTTGTCATTTATACATATTTGAGAAAAGTTGTAAACAGAAAACCCATCTTTAGTGGTGACATTGCATCTTACTTCATCATGAAGTTCAGTGGGTTCAAAGTCCTGGTTAGGTGAAAAGTATTCAAAAAATGAACCATCCCAACTTATCGGTTCACTTAAACTTCCAGTGGGTGTTGCTCACTCTTGAAAACCAGTTACCTAAATTAGTTAAAATGTGGCAATTAGTGTAACCTTGCTGATGTTACGCCTGTTTGAATTTACACTACAGACTTTGCAAAAAGCAGGTCTGCAGTACAGGCTGTAGCAGGAATGTGTGTCAATGATTTTATTGGTTGGGAAGGTTTGTATTTAAATTAATGATCTCTCCCTTTTTTAATTTCTCCAAAACTTTTGGTTTTCTAATACCATGACAGGGATGGACCCCATTCCTAAGTCAACAATGTGCCCAGTAATGACTCCTTCTGCAATTTGTATGGAGTTACATGTATAGGTAGCATATCTAATTGTTTTGTATATCTTGTGTCTGAAAACTCTGGGCTTTTTACATAATAGTAACAATACATAATTTTGTTATTATCCTCAGTAGTCCACTCTTTTGTCTTTATGGCTCTTCTCTGGCTTTTCTCTGGCTTATCAGTTTTTGTGATTTTTGTGGATTGCTACTTCCTTCTACAACAGGGGGGCCATCCTCCCCCTGGCCCTGGCCTAGCCCCATTGTAGGAATGTTTCTGTAGTTTGAGGATTCTACACTGTCGTTTTTTCCAGTCCTGGCACCAGTGCGCCTACCAAGATTGGGCACTTTTTTATCCCGGTCCTTGTACACCCAGCTATCTCTTTTAATTTTTGACCTACTTCTGTGCATGATATATTTCTTAGGCCTGCCTCCCCCGCAATTGCCTACCCCATATCTGTCCTGATCAACCACTCCATTGCAGAGCAATATGTCTCCTGTCTCTGAAAAATATCATATATCACCCCCCTCATCAAAGGCAGACCCTCTAAAGAACTAACCAGCTACCATCCCATAGCCATCCTCTCTCCTCTTGCAAAACGTTTCGGAAAATGCATTCACAGCCAACTCCTAAACCACCTCCTCAATCTCAACCTCCTCTCCCATCACAACATGGTTTCAGACCAAAACATAGCACTAGCACCGTCCTTCTGTCTTTCACTAACATCATCCAACATCTCCTAAATGAAGGCCAACTCATGTCATCCATTTTCCATGATATGTCAAAAGCCTTTGACCTTATCCAACCAAATTCTTCTTAACAAACTCTCATCATATGGCCTTAGTTCATCAGCTCTATCCTGGTTCCATAACTATCTGCCTTTCCTCCTTACTCCCCATCTCTGTTGTGGTCCCACAAGGATCCATTCTAGGCCCTCTTCTTTTTACAGTTTTTACAAATAATCTCAGCTCTGTAACACAACTAGCCTCCGTTGTCCAGTATGCTGATGATTCCACCCTTATATGCTCAGCCCCCACCCCCCAGGAACTCCAAATAAAAATGCAGACTACTTTTCAAGATCTAGAAAAATACCACACAGAACATCAACTTATTCTAAACCCAAACAAAACTAGGATAATAGTTTTCAGAAATAACAAACCCAAATCACAACAGCCCCCACTAGCAATACTCTCCTCAACTAGAACCTTGATAGAACCCACAAACCAAACCAAACTACTGGGTATAACAATAGATGACAACCTAAGATTTGACAGACACATTTCCCTCAGTATCAAAAAAGTCCACTCCAAACTAGGCACCCTATATAGATGAAAGAAATACCTTACAGAAAGTGCCAGACTAGCCACTGCATGCTCACAACTACTGTCCACCCTCCTTTACAGATCCCAAATATTTACTAAGCTGTAAATAACTGACGTAAACAACCTAGAATCCTAGTACAACAAAATTGCTAAATTTGCCACAGGACACCCATATAGAACCTACCACTGCACTGTTCTTTCCCAATTCAACTGGCTAGATCTCACTAACCTCCTATCACTCAACCAGCTGTCCTCACAAATCTGTCCACCGACCCATTGACTGCCCTGTACTTTCTAAACTAATCCAACCCAGTGAAAACCTCAGAACACTTAGATCCGCTAATAAACTTATGCAAAAAGTTAGGTTTACCTTTATAATGCCGATCCTGATATGGGCGACTCGACTTGCACGAAGGCCGAAATGTGATCGTCACCAAAGTCGACTTCCGAATGTGTGAACGGCAAAACCTCGCCCCTTTTTGACCCATGGTAGCATGGGTGTGGAGGTGTTGTGCAGCCGGTAATGTCGAACGTCGAATGTTTTTCGACATTTAAAAATTTTCGCGGTTTCTGTTCGCGCAAAACGCATTGAAGACGTGGCTGTTCGACACAGTGCAATCGCCTATTTGAAGGTAAACCAAAAAGTTATTCAACCCCACAACTCCCATGGCACCTACCTCTACTCTTTCAAAATTGCCAAGCTCTGGAACACTCTTCATTAAACCATAGCATAAAATCCTAACTATCACGAGTTCAAACAACTCCTAAAAGAACATCTGGCAAAATATTGGCTCTGCAGCTGCCAAACACCTGGCTAAGCCTACCCACTCCTAACTATATCTCCTAACACAACTGCTTATCTCTTGCTTAACTCCCTGGGTTCTGTTCTTAACACCTATCTAAATTTCTTTCAGTTTTCTGTCAGCTACTAGTTTTTTGGACAGTGGTCCTAGACGATCTTACTGATTCTTACATCTGTAATCCATATCTACCACTGTTATATGTTCTTTATACAACTTTATCTCCTAATTTCACTGTATATCCATGTATTCTGTGTACCTCCCGCTATATTCATCTTTTATAGTAATTAATATTGCAAGTTTCATTACACTGTGACAATGGCTCAAACTTATGCCTGAAGTCATAGTATTAGAGAAACACTAGTTCACTAGCAGTATTTCCTGCAATTTTGTTAAGTTGTTTAATTATGTTTTAGTATTATTTAGTCTGTAACTGTATATCTGGAGCTTTTCTACCCGGGTCTCTGCTGAAAATGGGCTTCTGACCCAGTCGGACACAACTTGGCAAACAAATGTAATAAATAAATAAAAATAAATAAATATATGCTATATAAATATATAAATACAGTCTGTATATCAGTGTCGCCTTAGTGAGATTTTGTAGAAAGCAGTGTCCCCCTTGTGAAGGTATTCACCAAGATTTAAGGATGAATTCAGTTTCAGTACTACTGCTCTCCTTTGCTTGATGACTTTTCAACTCTCAATTCGGACCCCATAATGTTCTAATATGGCACTGGTGACGTTTTATTTGTGTCATGAACTGGGAAGTGTTCCTTAGGCCGGGACTGATGAAATTGCTTACAATACTGTTTTGTTGTGATCCTGAAGTGAACATTTAATATGTGACTAAGTGATGCTCATGTGTGTGACACTTGGAGTACGTAGGAAGTTAGGATCATAAGAAGTTGACATACACATGAGTAAGACAGGCCAGCAGTGCTTTCACTTGAGAAGTGGAGAAGGAGTCTGGGCATTGTTTATAATATCCCACCTGGTTGTCATGTATGGTGATTTAGACAAAGTAAATTTACATATACCACTTTGGAAACATTGAGAAATAAGGACCAGAAGGTGCTTTCTCGCCAGCAGTTTCAGAATTCTGCTGTTTTGAGAGTCAGTAAAAAATAAAGAATGTAGCCTTTTTGTTATGTATACCAGCCATGTTATAGGCAAAGATCTGAGGTCAAAAGTAATAAATGTACTGTATCCCAGATTTTGTTCATCTGTACCATGACTTAACTAAACTGTCAGTAGTTGGTGTTTCTTCCAGTTTAATTTCTCTAAATGTTTTGTGTTTCTAATACCATAACTGGAATGGTACACATTCTTAAGTCAGGATACGATTAAAGATCATGAAATTAGTATTGTTTCAGTCTTTGATGTTAGCCAAGAGTGCTCTTCTCAGCATATCAATATGCCTAGAATTGTCTCCTGCAATTCATACAGAGTTACATGTATTGGTAGCATGTAGAATGTGATATAACTGGAGTGATACAGAACTGCTGAACCAAGGACAAGCAAAACTAATAAAATCTTGTACAATCAATTTAGATAACTTCACTGAGTTTTGGAAGATGGCATCAAGTGTCACAGTGAAACATACTTTAAGTCTTATCACAGCTTCTGGATGGATGGAGAAATATTAGGGATGGAGTGGAATAAATTCCACACTGCAGGGCAAAACAAGTGGTAGGCAAGAACACCAGTGGGTGGAAATGTCACTGCATGAAAGACTGTTTTTTCTTTGCCATTGCCTCTTTCTGCCACGACAAACACCAAGCCTTTCCCTGCTGGACTTCAGCTCATTTTTTCACTAGATGTGGACAAATCACCAGTGTGGAGCCTCCCTTCAGGTTCTCTAGGGAGAGAGACATCTAAGGGGGGGGGGTCATCATCAAGACAGTCATCAAGGATTTTGCATCCTCTTAGGCATTCTGAAATTGAGGACTTTGTGTTATGCCCTAACTCCCCTCCACTCAGTGCTGACATGGGCATATGGACTGCCGGCACCCTGTAATCAGTATGCATGCACTCCTTCACACAGTGGCAAAGGGCTACCTTTATCAAGTTGAGTGCTCAGCCATGTCCTGCCCTAGGCCAGCCCAAGCTGCTAGTCAAACTTAGTTTGGCTGGGCTGTAGTTAGGGCTTTGTCCATGTAGTCCACTAGAGAAAGCTGTAGTACAGGAAGGGTTTAATGCTGAAGAGAGATGGTCAAGGAAAAGCAGGAAAGATGCAGTCCTTGATGAGAAAAGGGAGAGGGGAAATCCAGGATACTGAAGGAAAGAATAAAAGAAAAATGTATCTTAAACCAGAAGATTTCATGGTGGTGAAAGTAGATGACCAAAGAAATTACTTGTAATTTTTAGCAGCAGGTAGGACATAAGAAAGGAAAAAAAATGTTTGGCTGCTGGACTGTGTGAAATACCTGGGAGCCATTCCAGTTTCAAGAAAAGATGACTCATGTTTGTCTCTGTTGAGCCTTGTCACTATCTCTGAGGAATTTCAGGAGTTGGTTGCTTGTAATGGTTACTTGTATTACAAGCTGATCAAATGAAAATTAGCTGACATTCTGCACTGAAATGTATAAAGTAATGCGCAGAGGGACAGATAATCAGCATTAGGAATACAGGTGGTTAGGGGAGAAAGACGATGGCCAAGGAAGCTGAAAAGGATCTGTATGAATATACAAACAAATGGAAGTAATGATGGAAGAATAGTTGTGGTCAGTCAGGTCTACCTGAGTGCTGCAATATGCCCCTTCTTAGCTGACCCTACCCCTGTTTCATCCTTTTGCTGCTTTGACCCTGCCATTATTGACATACTTTGTGAGTTTGAACAATATAAGTTTCACATCCTTTATAAGATTGTACCACTCTCTCTCTGTAAAGTACAAAGGATTAGTCCAAATAAAATCACTTTAGCTAGCAGATCTAGGAGACCGTCTTTCTCTGTTACCCCCCCCCCCCCGTGGGAGGAGTAAGGACACCTTGTTGACGTTTCAAATAGTTTATTCAATTAAGGAGGTAGCTGAATGAGTGTTATTGTTCTAATGCATTACATTCAACAGATCAGTTATTTAAAGGCAGTTACAGATAGTGGTGGAAGGGTCTAGGGGAGCTGATTGGAGGAAAATCTGGGAGATGAAAAAAGAAGGAGCCAATCCCAAAGCTTAGAGGTTAGTCCCTTATTTGAATATTCCTGAAAGTCCTTTGAGGTTTACCAGCTCAGCAGCCTGTGGAACCTCATTCTTAGTTACAAGGTTTTTATTTTCATTTTTAGCAAACAAAACATGACAACACATCATGAACTACCATTATGAAACTATATTTAAGAAAACACTTTCTCCTGAGCCTTCAACAGGTCCATCTAAAAGAGAGTTTTACACACTGATCATTGAAAATGCCTGCTTTTATGAGGCTATAACCAGATTTTATGAGCCTGTTTTGTATCAGATGTAATATGAGATGCTGTGTCTCCCTTTGTGCGGTTCAGAAATTACTCTAATGTCTGTGATAGCAGTGAATGTTTCTTTCTTACCTCAATTTATCCATTGTTAAGTCAGAGAAAATAGAGAGATGCAGTCTGGAAACTGAAAAAGACTCTGAAACTTACTTTTCTACCATTTCAAATCCTGAGGATCCTTCCTTTAGAAGGCTTCATATTCATAAAGTTCACATTAGAGTGGTCAACTACCTTGTGCCACTTAAGAACAACTTGAATGTTTATTTTGTACATGCTAAAATGGTGCCTTGGGTTTTCCGTCATTTCAACCCTGTGAATGAGAATATACATTTTCATTGTACAAGTAACCAGACTCAGAGCCCTGTACTGTTTAGAAGGCTGACTACCTTAAAGGCTACCCCTTTTGTAAGTGGTCATTTTTCTAACTTGGTCTTTGACAGTAGGTTTTTACTTTTTTCAGTGTTAAAACCAGAAGCTCCAACATGTGGCCATTTTACTCCATACAGAGGTAGAAATCCAGGGATGTGGACAGATTAATAAAATGATTTGCTGTTACATAATCTTCTGGGTCATCAATGAGCTGTCCCATGTGTCCCACTCACTGCTGACCTTAATGAAATAGGACATATATTAAATCTGTGCTTATCCCATTACTTGTTAAAAAGTGCTTAATATAGCATGCATGGCTGTATGCATTCTTCTGTACCTCTGATGTATAATGTGTGCCACGGTCCAGATTGTGAAATACCTTCCTTTGGCTCACATTCTGTCTTGATGCGCTGCCACCATCCACGCTGAAGTGGATCCCAACATTTCAAATTGTTACCGCTGGAAAGTCTTGTCTAAACCTCATGGATAAGTATACAAAATGGGGACGGGGAAGTGGAGTTAACAAAGCAATTGCAAAAATACATACATTTAGAAAAATGATCGCCTCACAGTAAGACGCTGACCGGTTCGACTCTCAGCTAGAGCGTCTTTTGCGTGGAGACATGCGTGAATGGGCGTACCTTCATTGAAGGTTGTGTGTTAGGGCTGGCATCTTAGCACGTAAAAATCAACTGCCAATCATTAGCGGACCGGAGTTCCGATGTGGCGACCCCTAACCGGGAAAAGCCGAAAGACACAACAACATGTAAGTATATACCACAGCTTTTATCCTGGTAAAACAGAACAGCTGTACATTTACACAGGGCTGACTTTGTAAATAATTTCATGCTCATAGTTGATTACTATAGCCATGCTATATCAGAGTCAAACCCCAGTACCTTGTGCCTGTAACTCTCTAGTTAGCTTAATGTTTATGTGAACTCATGGGTGTTTCTTGGTATTCTCTGTGATATTAAAGCTCCCTGGTACAGGACAGTGTTTGCCTACTGACATTTAGGTTCATAGGTTGGTACTAGGCTATCGGCCCTAGGGCCTATACAAGCCTGCCATAACAATTCCCTGGCTGTTAATTCCCTGGTCCCTTGTCTAACAGGGCGATTGACGTGATACCTGGGGTGAATTTCCTATCTCCCATCCAATCATCAAGGTTCCTTTTGAAGAGGGCCAAAGAGGCGCTCTGCTTGACATGTATGGGCAGTCTATTCCAGAGTCTGGGGAGTCTCTGGGTCAGGAACCTATCCCTCCAGCATGTTTTGTTCATTGTGATGACAAGGTTTAGATCCCTGGAGCGTGTGGCTCTGAGGATTGGGATTTCTTTAAGTGGAGCATGTCCAACAGCTCTGGGTTTGACATGGCCTTGTATGTTAAACAGAGATCGCCTCTGAGTAGACGATATATATAGGGAAACTCCATACTGCAGACAGTGAGAAGTGCATATGCTGACATTTATGCTAGGTACTAAATCAATGATGCTTGCACAAGTAGTATGACATGTAAGCCATCCACCAGCTACTTGTAAAACGCATTTTAAATAATATTGACACTACTGACTGAAGTTTTACCTTTCAAACTGTGTAAAGAACAATACAGTTAAATGTTATAGCTAGGTGCAAATTAGAAGAACAGCAAGCTCACAGTTTAAGACTTATCCATACAAATCAGTATCATTCATGATAAAAAACATTGCATTGTGCATTGTGCATTGTACATTAATACTGAGGGTATAGGCATGCAGTATTGAAGGTTCCTTGCCCTGGTAGTCAGTCACAGATTATTTAATTTTATACTTACTTACAGCATGGGGAAAAGCTGAGTCAGGGGGCAGAATGTTCCAAAGTTTGGAAAGTCATGAGGTAATGGCAGTTTGCCGAGGTTGTTTCACATTAACTCCAACGCTCTTACTGCACTGTAAACAAAGTCCGTCATGGTGTTAGAAATTCCAGTCTTGAAGTGTTATGGCTTGTGTGCCATTTGGCTTAACTTCCCATTGCTGTTTCTAACCTGAGGTCCCTATAAATAGCAATCTGAGGTTCCAGCTCTTGGCAAGCATAGTTCCTCCCTTGTAGGCTAGTGTCATGCAGTTTCATCCAGCTGAAAAAGAAATTAAGCAAAACATAAACATCTCCTTTTGAACTTGAGCTAATTTGATCCTGTCCCATGTATGTCTTGAGCAAATGCAGCTGTTGGGCTGCTTCGTTTCAGAGAGGTCGGTGTTTGCTTGCAAACGCTCTGCATATTATATTCATGTTTTTGTCAGACGTTGAGAGAATATTTGGAAATGTGACTTTAAAAAGAAACAGTCTTGCTAAATCTGTCTGTTCTCTTTCTGCCTCGTTTTTTCATTCCAATAAGTGCCAAGATAAGAGTCTTAGAAAGTGGAGACATTTCTTGGATGTTTGTGCTGTCTGAGGACAGTTCAGCCATCATTTAGAAGTGAGGAGTATGTACTGTCTGAGATTCCAAACAGCAAGAGAGAGCTAGAAAGGGCTGTGTCATGGGAGTCACACCTATCATGAGAATGGCAACTGTGGCAAAGAAAATCATCATGGTGACACCGTGGGTCACAGCTTTTTTTCTGGGAATCGGCAGCACTGGTTTAGTAACTAGCTCACAGTGCAGCAAAGAAGAGATACTTTATTTTGTATGTGCACATGTATATGTTTAATTGCTTGGTTACAGAAATCAGGCTTCATGTGCAGAGTTTCTTCCCATCAGCCTTTAATGATGATACCAGTGTGGAAGTTTCTTCCCATCAGCCTTTAATGATGATACCAGTGTGGAAATTCTATTGCCAGAAGTGATGATATGTTATCCATATACATAAGGATGCATGAGTTAAACAGAATGGGAATGTATTTTATATACTGACAGCAGTCTGATTAATAAGTCTCACAGATGTATTTCTACCTTAGGAAATCACTACTGAAAGACTTCAGCTATAGAACTGCATTTTGTCCAGCAATTTAATTGTAAATTATTATAAATCATCAGTAATAATTACTGGCATTCCATAATGCCTCTCTGCTTAATTAGTTTAGATAATTTTGGGAGTCCTATTTCTCAGGTTGTTAGACAAATGTACCTTGCATTTGGCTAAACCAGAACCTACCTTTCCAGTTCCCAGAGACACCACTGTAAACAAGCCTACCTTGTGACTAAATTTACTAGCTAGAGAAATTAGGAGGGCTATTGGCCTCTGTACTCTAATACCTAGCTTGAATATGACCTACCCATTATATAACTCAATTTTTTTCCACAATACCTCCTGTGTCTTCAAACAGCAGACAACAAAATATTTCATTTTGTCTCCTTCTGTAGCTCATTAGAATATCATTGTCCCTCTATCGCCAATGCAAGCTGGTTTCCCATCACAACCAGGGCATCCTACTTCTAAATATTCTAACTTTGAAACTATTTTTATTTATTTATTTATTTTACATTTGTTGACCGGGCTAGTCTAACTGGATACATGTCCATTTTCAGTAGAGGCCCGGGGAGAAAAGCTCCAAGCATAAGAATAACAATATAACAAAAGCAAATAAGTAAAATAGAGTAATAAAGCAACAGTACCATAGTAACATAGGTAAAATGAGAAAAGCAAATGGGACTAACAAACAGTGACTAGAAAACATTTAGGCAAAAGCTAGACCAGACATAAACAAGCAAATGCACTAGACAGCACCAGGGCAATTGCAGAAAGAACAAAGTTCCCAAATCCTATCAAATTACTAAGAATAAAACAAGAGGAGAGAAATAAGTTTTGGAGGCAAAAGGGAGGGGTAGGGTTGAAATAGGAGTGAAATACAGGTTTCAGTCTGGGTTAGCACAAGGACAGAGCCACTTAGTTTTTAGATGTTCTTTTATTTGCTTTTTGAATTGAGAAGCAGATGCTAGTGTAGATAGTTCAGGAGGGAGCTGATTCCATTTTTTTCCTATAGTGTTTGAGAAAAGAGAGTCACCAGCTTTGTTGTTTGATTTAGTTAAGGAGACAAGTAGTTTTTTTGCAGAACGTAGTGTAGCCAGGTTTTATATGGAGAGATCAGATTAGAGAGGATGGGGGTATTGTTTGGGTGGTATAGGATCTTTTGTGTCATAAGTAACTGTTGACAGAGTATATGGTTCTGTAATTCTAACCATCCTAGTTGTTTAAGGTTAAGGCAGTGGTGTGTTTTAAAGGGAGAGCATGTGATGAATCTAGCAATACTATTATAGCAGGTAGATAGTTTGGAGATGTTGTTTTTTGAAAGGTTGGTATATATAGCAGAGGCATAGAAAAGGGTAGAAATGAGGTGAGTTTGTGCGATAGTTTGCCTGGCTGAGGGTGTAAGGAAGCGTTTGATTCTGTAGAGGGTACCAAGTTTTTTGTTAACAGTCTTTATGGTGGAGTTAATATGGTCATCAAAGTTAAGATGATTGTCGATTGACACCTAGTAAGCTGGTGGTAGTATCTGGTGCTATATTAGTAGCATTATTGGAGGTTATAGAGAAGAATGGAGTGGGTGACTTATGAGTTGGTGTAAAAAGTAGTAGTTTTGTTTTCTTTGGATTCAGGAGAAGATGATGTTGCATGAACCAGTTTTCTACTTCTTGGAATACAGTTTGGGTTAGGGATTGGAGTGAGGGTATATTATTGGTAGTACAGATTAAGGTAGAGTCATCTGCATATTGGATGCAAGTGGCGTGGGGTATGTTCAAGTGGAGATCGTTAATAAATATGGAAAAAAGAAGTGGACCTAAGATCGAGCCTTGAGGGACTCCAATATTAACAGGAAGTAAGGAAGACAAATTGTTATCCCAGAGTACAGCTTGCTGTCTATTTTGAAGATAACATCTGAACCATTGTAATGCTTGTAGGTCGAGAGAAAGGTGCTTTAGTTTTTCAAGAAGTAGGGTATGATTAACCATATCAAAGGCTTTTGACAGGTCTAAGAATAGTGCAGAGGAAAAGGAGTTATTATTATGGTTTTGTTTATAGTGTCAGTGAAGGAGAGAAGAGCAGTAGTAGTACTATGAAATGGTCTAAAGCCATGTTGGCAGTTGGCTAGTAGGTTGTTTTGTAGAAGGTGGTTAAGAATTTGTTTGTGAATACATTTTTCCATTATTTTGGCTAATGGGGAGAGTAAGGCAATAGGTCGGTAGGTAGAGAGGTCAATTGAAGTTCCACCTTTGTGTAGAGGGATAATATGTGATATTTTCCATAAGGTAGGGATTTTGCCTTCAGTGATGGTTCTGTTAATCAGGATAGATATGGGGTAGTCAATGGCTTGTGCAGCAATTTGTAGGTATTCAGATGGGAGAATGTCAGCGGATGGGGTACAAGGTTTTAGTTTGGTAAGAAGTTTGTAAATAAGAGATGTTGGAACAGGGTGTAAATGAAAGGTTGGGGAAGAAGTATTAGAGGTATTCAATTGTGAAGCAGGTAAAGGTGGTAGAGAGTTTGCTAGAGATTGAATGGCTTCTGTAAAGTATTTATTAAAGGCATCAGGGATTAGGTTGGAATTATTTTGGTTGAAACCTACAGGGGTGGGAGTAGTAGTGTTTCCTGGCTGAAGAAGTTTATTAATTCCTGACCAAAAATTTTTTGGTGTATGTTGTGAAGTTTGTTGGAGGTTTAGGTAGAAGTCTTTTTATCCCTAAGGGTATCTCTCTTGGTAGCATTTCTTAATTGTTTGAAGAGAAGGTGATCAGATGGACATTTGGTAGTTCTCCATTTAGCCCAAATTTTGTTTCTAAGTAGCATTTTCTGCCTAGTTTGTTTAGTTAGCCAAGGGGCAGATTTGGTTCTTATTCTAATGGAGCGGTATGGAGAATGGTGATTTAGTATTTGAATAAAGTTAGTATTAAAGTAGGTTACAGCCTCATTAAGTTCCAGATATGTTAGTGGTGACCAATTACATGCTTTTAGTTCATTTATAAAACTGTCAGGATTAAAGTGTTTTTTTTGAGCGTGAGGTTATAAGATTAGGAGTATTTGGAATGTGAACCTTTTGTCTGATAATGTAAGTAAGCATATGGTCACTGATATTATCAGGAAGGGTTCCTGGAGTATAGTTGTTAGGATGGCTATTGATAAGGATCCAGTCAAGGGTAGATTCTTTACTGTTAGGTTTGTGAATTCTAGTAGGAGTAGTTATTAATTGAGAGAAGCCAAAAAGATTTAAGTGGTTAGTTGGGGTCAGAGAATTACAGGTGAGCCAGTCAATGTTAAAATCTCCTAGTACAATGGTCTCTTGGGGAAGTTGAGTAGATAGGTAACTAAGTAGGTGTTCAAGAGTACTAGTGTTGTTTCCAGGGGGAAGATATATACAAAATAAGTAGATAGATTTGGAGTTGTTTAATTGGAGAGTGACAGATAATATTTTGGCTTTGGTGTCAAGTAATGGGATAGTGTTAGGCAGGGAAATCTGGAGATTAGTTTTATAAATAATAGCAATTCCTCCACCTTTTTTGGTTATGCGGTCATGTCTAAGGATGTTGTAACCTGGAGGGGTAATTTCTTGGTCTAGGGTGGATGGTTTTAGCCATGTTTCTGTGAGACATAAGATGTCAAAAGAGTGGTTTTCTAGGGTGGTAGGTTTAGAATTTGAGCCTGCCTGAAAAAAGGCACTATGGGGGTGGCAAGAGCCTTAGCCAATATCCTGAATCCCAGGTGGTGACAGGTGCAAGCCATCCCTTGTGAGAAACAGCGTGGCTTTTGTCAAGCATGTCATCCCAGGCAGACAGACACTGGATCCCCTTTTGAATGACACCAGAAATTAAGCCAATTGTTTAAAGCTGGATCATCTTGTCTCTATATTGTGGCATTCTTGGTGAAGGAAGGATACTGCTCAGGGTCAGGGTTATACCTGCCTGGGCTACATAATCAGAGAGCTCCTCTATGTCTCTTTTCATGTAGTCCAGGGAGGAATCTCAGGTCATTCACACCAGCATGGACAATGACTGTGTCATATTTGTACTTGCTGTGGAGTGACCCAGTGCTTGTGTTATGTGTATGGATTCTAGCTCATAGGCAGCTTACTGTGACCTCTCCTTATTCAGCCTGGTGAGTGGGACGCCAGTGTGTCTGACTATGGAGTCACCTATGACAAGTATGTTTGGTGTAGTATTTGGCCTTAAGGGCTGTGACTGCTTTGCACACTGATTTTGTGGTTTATGTGTTGCCTGTGGTGTGTCATGAGGAGTGGCAGTTGCTTGGTGTGTCTGCTTTGGGAGGCCTCTGCTGTTTAGAGTAAATTTTTGCTCAGAGCCTCCGAGTATGTCTTTATGTGTTTATGTGTTTGATTCATTGTTGTGATAGCTATGTGAGACTGGTTTTGTGGTGTGTGTAGTTGCCTTCTCCTCCTGTCTGGTCTTGCCAGTCCTGAGTTGAGAGAGCTCAGCCTCCAGTTTGGCCAAATAGCTGCATCTCGTAAGTATTTGTGATTTATGTGGGAGGAGGAGAGGGTTGTCTGTGTACATGAGGCAATTGTAACATTGCCTCAATATTCCCAGATTCACCAACTGGACAGGGGAGGACGCCAGCATCTGGCCCTTCGACATGCTAGAGAAATTAAGACGTTAGGGGTGTAACTGAATAAGAGAGGACTTAGTAAGGAAGTGGGTACTCCTGGGGGGGGGGTCACTAGTGAGGGACTTTGTATAATACAGAAGTGCTAAACCTGAAAAGAAGATGCTTTTAAGACAAGTGCTAAGCTTTTTTTTTTTTTTTTTTGGAGAAAAAAAAAAAAAAAGCTTTTAGGAACAAGTGCTGCACATTTTAGTTAAGGGATATACTGTTAGATTACTAGTAGAGCAGTTCTAAGGGAAAAAATGAAGAACAGACTTTATGGCGCCAGAAAAAGTTTAACCTTGTTAAACCAGCGCTGCCCGATGCTGCTCTAGTGGCAACTCCGCGCTAAAGCATGCTTGATAGCAGTGGCTGGAAAGAGCCAGGAATTGACCCAAAACAGCCAATAAAACTACAGTTTCAAGTCAGTAACCACTCCCACGGGGGGCAGGGAAGCTGCTCAATGTTTTTCACTGCCACTGATCAACAGAGAGACTTTCCTTTAGCCCAAGAAAAAATGGCCTCACAGAAACTTACAAACAGTTCAAGAACAGCAAGCCTGTAACTGAACTTTTTTAAATCTCAGAAAAGTGGGAAAAAAGCAAGATTTTTTTGTTTTTGTTTTTTCAGAGATAAGCGGAGGCACAAGTAATATCAAGTTATAACAGTACAGTAAATGACCCCACACAAGAGTGCTAGGCCAAAGACAGAAAATATGCAAGTTTTGAGAAAAAAATGATTTTAAAATTAAGTGCAAACAGGAAATTCAGTAAACAGCTTTTGGTTGTGCTCTAAATACAGCTACTAATGCAGAAATCAAGTTTAACAAGCCAGAAAATGCTCAAACTAGGCAACTATGCAGAAAAACTTAGCAAATAAACAGAGGAAAAATACTTAAAATCTCAAAAGTGGCCTTTCTTCCTCCCACCTGTCACGGTCATGTCTAAGGATGTTGTAACCTGGAGGTAATTTCTTGGTCTAGGTGGATGGTTTTAGCCAAATTATGACCATTGGGGAGGGGTTTGGATGAATATCACCATCTGAGAGGAGATGACAATGGTGAAGTAGTTTTATATTCAAGATTTTATTGAGGTTAATCAAACTCTTTAGGTATGTTACATGTGTTACTCTATGATATTTTGGGAGTATGTAGTTAGACATAGAGGTTATGTTACAGTGAGTAAGAGTGTTGATACAAGTATAAGATAGAGTTTGTTGGACATTATGGTATTGTTTAAGAGTAGTAAGGTTTTCCATGAAGGTGAGGGAATAGGGTATGGTTAGAGGCTGTGAAGTTAAGAGAAGTAACTGTGTGAGAATAGTTCTTTGTGTTATAGCCATTGTAGAGAGTAGTTGTTGGAAGAAAGTAGGTATTATGTAAAAATGATTGCACCTTTCATTATCTAATAAATGTAAAATACAAACTCTTATACCCTGCACACCACAGTAACCAAGAAGCTTTCCCTCGATACAGACCATTGTTTGAGCTTGAGTTCTATGAAAAGATCTTTTTCAGGAAGTGCTTGTGCCTTGTGGATCACTCTACCTCAGTGAATTCACCTCACTAAAGAATACTCAGACAGTCTTCAGAACTCTGTTCAATGAAGGTCTGGTTGAGAGTTAAAAATGCTTGTGTTTATCTTGATAGTGGATAGTCTGCAACTAGATATTTAAACAATACACTAATGTTTGTATTTTTAGTTTATTTTGCTCCTTTATTAACCAGGTAAACCCACTAACCATTAGCTGCTTTTCAGTACTGTCTGTCTGACTTAGAGTGCCACATCAGGCAGATGGAGGCTGGGGAAATCAAAATCCCAAACCACAGAATAAAGACCATCTACAGCTCCTACCCTTAATCCCCTGTATCAGACTGACATACTTTTTATAATTGTGTGTGATACATCATGCAGCATTTTTTCAAATGTTAGCTGCTGCAGTATAAATGTATTCATAAATCCTTACAGTGAAGGTAAACTATTACAATGTATGATATAACATACCTTTTCTCATAAAGTTTGCCATGTTATGTACTATCTTTAAAAAAATCATGTTATAAAAATATAATAATGCATATGTTGTTGTTGTTGGTCTTTCGGCTTTTCCCGCTTAGGGATCGCCACAGCGGAATTCCGGTCTGCTAATGATTGGCAGTTGTTTTTTTTATGGTGTTGAGTTGCCAGCCCGATGCCCAACCTTCAACGAAGGCATGCCCATTCAACGCATGTCTTTCGAACGCCCACTCGACCGCGGGGAGGACATGCAGACTCCACACAGAAGACACTCCCAAACCCAAGCCGAGAATCAAACTGGAGAACCTCTTGCTGTGAGGCAACAATGCTACCGCTGCACCACCACGGAACATAATGCATATAATTACTGTATATCTTTCATAACTTCATATTTTAGAAGAAAGCTATTTAAAAGGCCTTATCATCCAGTTTTTAAGTTCTGTACTGCATTGTGTTATATGCTGGTGTTATTGCCAATGCCATATGGCCTAGGTTATGGCCTTCAGACCAGCTCACCCACCAAGTTAGAAAATGTAAATAAATACATACATAAAATAAATCAGACCTAATGTACAACATAGGGACTACAACAACTTACATTAAGTTTTTGTAATGCTTTTTTGCAACATAGAGTTGCTGCAGATGTTTTGTCTGTGATGTACTCTGAGACAGTCAGCTGCAGTATGGAAAAGCTTGCAGGTCTCAAGTTTATACAGGGTTATGGATAGGTGATAAACTGTCTCTGGCTCAAGTGAGGTACCAGGCTAGCATGTCACAGTCTATTGTATTCACAAAAATCTTCAATATCAATGTCACAATAGTAGGTACTGCCAGCACAGCTGGCTGGACGTTTGTAAGTAATTGTATGTCATTTGTGAATGTCACACTGATTTGTACAAGATGCATGTGTTACAAATGTATTAGAACTGTATGTCATGTATATATCAAACTGATTTGTACAGATGTTTAGTTGGAAAGGTATTTGTAAAGTGCTTGTATTTGAAATGTATCCACAGTGTGCTCTACTGCAGAGAACATAAATATACATGCATTATTGTAACTGTTTAAATGTTTATGTTTTAATAGAGGAAACTGAAAGGTTAACCTCAGTCCAGCAAACTTTAAAATATATCTGAAATTAAGTCACTTTATGGGCTAGGCCATAAAGATGCTATCTTACAGGTTTCAATGTAGCCAGAGACACAAAGTCTGTACTAGAAAGCTTTTTGTATTGTCCTTGGGGTAAACTAAATTAATACTGTGGAAGCATAGAGGTATGAAATTGTTTTATGACTTCCATCACCTGCCACGGATCTGAGAAAAAGTCCTTGTGTCTGTATTTTACAGATAGATGCTAAATCCTGCTAGCTTCCAGCAATGGGGGTTTGCAAGGGAACTAGAAGTCAGATGACTGAAAGTGATGTCATTCTGCAAGCTATCCCAGAAGAAATATTTTAGATATTATTTTGAGAAGTCTCTTAGTGAGACTGAGTATTCTGTATTCTGTCTTGGGCCTGACAACAAGAAGGATCGTTCACCACATCATCTTAGGCTATCTGCCCAAGGGCATTTATAAGCCTAGCCAGAATGTGTTGGCTTTCACCTCCCTTTTGAATTAGTTTCCTGGGCCTCTGTCTAGCAGGGCCATTGAAGTGATCCCAGGGGTAAATTTACGATTTCTCATCCACTCATCAAGATTTCTCTTGAAGAGAGTCAGTGAGGGGCTTTGCCTAACATAAACTGGGATTCTATTCCAGAGCGAGGGAAGTCTCTGGGACAGGAATCTATCCTTCCAGCATGTCCTGTTTATTGTTGTGCTGAGGTTTAATTCACTGGAGCGTGTGGCTCTAAGTGATTTGGTTTTCATGAGGTGGAGCATGTCCATTAATTCCGGGTTGGACATGGCCTTATACGTCAAGCAGAGATCACTTCTGAGCAGGCGGTAAGCAACCAAACAAAGCTGGAGTTTTTTTAGACAAGCTGCATAGGGCATCTCTTTGAGGCCCATGATCCTCTTGGTGAGGTACTTCTGTGGTCTTTCCAGCTGTTGTAGGTGTCGAGTAAGGTACTTTCCAAATGGGGCATTGTACTCTATTATGGGCCTAATGAATGATGAGTAGAGGGGCACAATGACTTCTCTTGATCTAGATGTGAACCCTTTTGTGATTAGGTGGGCTACATAGAAGGAATTTCTAACCACTTGGCAATGTGATTATCAAAGGAGAGGTTGCTATCTACCTGGATTCCCAGGTCCCTAATTACAACTTCTGTACTTAGTGGGTTACCACCTATGTGATAATCCGTGGGCACTTTGGTTTTCCCAAAGGAGATGACTATGCATTTTTTGGCATTTAGTTTGAGGCCATGGTTCTGACACCGGGTATCTGTCTCTGTGAGACCCTTCTGGTGGATGTCTGTGTCAGCCGGAGAGTCGATTATGGCCCCTAGTTTGCAGTCATCTGCGAACTTGGTCAGCCATAATCCTCCTGTGCTTGCCTGTACCTCAGAGAAGTATATACCGAACAGGAGGGGTCCCAGGACCAAGCCCTGTGGGATGCTACTTGTAACTGGTTTAGAGTCGGACATGGCACCCACCACTCTGACCATGTGTGTTCTATCCGTGAGCCAGTTTGCAACCCATCTCGTGACATAGGGGTTAATGTTCAAGTTGGTGAGCTTATCTATGATGCCAGAGTGGGGAATGGTGTTAAAGGCCTTAGCGAGGTCCAGGTAGGCTGTGTGGACTACCTTTCCCTTATCTATGGCCTTGGTAACCGTTTCAAAGAAGTCAACTAGGTTTAGGAGGTAGGATCTGCCTTTAACAAAGCCGAATTGGGTAGGGTCCAATGTCTGGAGGTTCCCAATGTCTCTGTTTATGAGTTCCATGATGATTTGCTCCATAGCTTTGCAGACCAGGCTAGTCAGGCTTATAGGGCGATAGTTCTCAGGTTCTGTTGTGGCACCACCTTTGTGGAGTGGGATGACTGTTGCTGTACGCCATTCTTTGAGTACATAGCCTGTGGTAAGGCTGAGTTTTTAGGCAAGGGTTTAGTTCATTTTGGAGCTCGTGTAAGACACAGCCTGGAATACCATCCGGTCCCATTGATGCTGTGTTTTTAGTTTTGGAGAGTGCTGTTTTTACCTGTGTGTCTGTGATGCCTGGGGCTCTGCATTCTTCTGGGATGGACACGGGCCCTTTTGGGGGTGAGGGGGGGTGAAGTTTGCACTGAACCTGTCTGCCAGGATGTTGGCAGTGTCTGTTGGTTCAGTGTATTTTTTCCATTTTGCACTAGCTCAGAGCATATCTGAGAGTTGCCTCCAAGGTTCTTGACATAGCTAAAGAAGGCTTTGTGATTATCTTTAGAGTCTTTGGCAGTTTTTCTTTTGAAACTGGCCTTAGATGATTTTATGAGGGATCGTAGTTTCTTGCTAATATTGATCAGTGATGCCTTTCCTTTTTGGGATTTTGCTCTATCATGCCATAGTTTCCTCCTTCTGTTGTATAGCTTATTTATGGATGCGGACCACCAGACTGGTTTCCTCTTTTTGGAGGAGTGAGTCTTGGTTTTACTTGGGATGGCTCGATCCATGCATTCCTGTAGATGCTCATAGAATGCATTTGTAAAGGATTCTGCGGTTTGGGCAGCATTATCCTTTAGCAAGGGGGCTATGAAACTTTCCACCTCGGTCTTGAGAAGTGTGAAGTCGGCTTTTGAAAATTTTTTCACAGTGTTTTCCTTGACCGGGGGTGGGGTCGGGATGTGGATTTCCAGTGTAATTAGTTTATGAACTAATCTTACCAGCGAGGGGTTTACCTCTGGTGTGGAGCACTGATCCCCCATGTTGGTGATGATCAGGTCCAATATGTTGTCACCTCTTGTGAGCATGGTGACCAGCTGTTCCAGGGCATTTGAGTTTATAAAGTCTAAGAAGCATTGGGCAAAGGAGTTTGTACTTGAGTAGTTATCCCAGTCAGTGTTTGGGTAATTGAAATCTCCCAATATCATGGTGTTATGTAGGACCTTTATATTTTCTAGTGTTCTCAGGAATGCTGAGTGGGGATCCTGAGACAAGGTAGGTGATCTGTAGCAAGCTATGATCTGAAAAGCAGCTTTGCCCACTGTTAGTTGCACATGAATGGTCTCCGAGGCCTCATGCTGTGCTACTAACCTGGAGGTGTGGGTATCCTTTATGAAAATGGATACAGCCCCTCCTTTTGTATTTCGGTCCAGGTTCTGGGGCCGAACGGTATGGTATGAGTTGTAGCCTGGTAGTGCTGCAGTGCTCTCTGGAGCCTTGAACCAGGTTTCTGTTACTGCACAGATATCGATTTTCTCCATGCTAAGGAGTGCCTTGAGTGTGTGCATTTTGAGGTTTAGACTTCTGGCATTGAGTAGCATTACCCTCAGTTTCTGGTTACTTCTGTTGTTTATGGAGGTGGGTTTGTCTTTTGAGCCTTGCCTAAAAAAGGCACTATGGGGGTGGCAAGATCCTTGGCTGGTATTCAAAAGCCTAAGGGCGACAGGTGCAAGCCGTCTCTGGCGAAGCAGCGTGGCTTGTCGAGCATGTCGTCCCAGGCTGACAGACACTGGGTCCCCTTTGAATGACACCAATTGCTTAGCCAAGTGTTAAAAGTGATCATTATTTTCTTTGTACTGTGGCATCATTCTTGGTGAGGGAAAGATGCTACTCAGGGTCAGGGTCATACCGGCTTGGGCTATATGATCAGAGAGCTCCTCTATGTCTCTTTTCATGTAGTCCAGGGAGGTACATCTCAGGTCTTTCACACCAACATGTACAATGACAAGAATCATATTTGTACTTGTTTTGGAGTGACCTGAGTGCTTGTGTTATGTGGCAGATCCTGGCACCTGACAGGCAGCTTACAGTAATCTTCTCCTTGTTCAGTCTAGTGAGTGGATTTGGGAGTGCTTTCATATTTATCTGGTGTCACTATGTGGGCTACTTCTAATAGCCTTGCTCTTGGTTAAACTACCATTTGTATTAACATTAATTTCACTCAGTGTATTGGGTACCCTTGGAAGATCCTCAGGGTAGCTGGCAGGAGTGCCTGGTGGCAGTCATAAGTACTCTATAGTCTGAGCAGAAGGGGGCATAGATAGTAAACCTGTGCCAGCCTTTTCCATATGTGTGTGTGTGTGTGTGTGTGTGTGTGTGTGTGTGTGTGTGTGTGTGTGTGTCTAAATGTCCCCCACTGGTGCCAGTGGTGAGGATTGAGGCTTTTTGATTACTGGACCAGAGATGGGGCATCTCAGTCAATATTACGTGTTACTTTGGAAAACCTATCAACAAGGAGCACAGATACATAATAGAGGAGAGAAGTTTGAGAAGGGACTATATTCTCAAGTAATCTGTGGGGGAAGAGTTTATCCTGGAAGTCATAGCATGTGCTGTTATGTCATTTTTCTTTGATGGTCAGGGGTTTTCCAAAACTAATACAGTACAGACAATAAAGTAATCTGCAGTTAAGTCTGTTATATTAAAACTTTCCAAGAACCATGAAGGGTATGCAGTGAAATGGCAAGGTACGAAAATAGTTGAAAGTCTATTGGAAAAGGAAAATTAAGGAGGGGGAATCTCCTTATAATTTACAGTCTTGACATAGGAAATAAATAAATAATAAAAAGAGAGAGTGAAAACAAAAGTAAATCACTTTATAAATGGAAAACATATCAACCTTTCCAATGAAAACCTTAGGGTGGTGTCCTAGTAGTAGCTGGTTAAAGAATATAAACATTTATTCAATAGCAATTTCATGTTGTTTGTGCTACTAAGGACTTTTGGAAGCATTAGCTGCGCTACGTGAACTGCGTAATAACTATTCAGACGTCATATAGCATGCCAAAAATTGGGGCAATGAATCGAAGTGCATTACACATGGCTGATGCTGGCTAGTATATAATTGATCTGACTTTGAATCTATAGGAAAGAGGTTTTCCAGTTAATAAAAATAATAATTGTAGATCATTTGCATCACTGAAGATTTCCGCTACTTCATTTACTGACTGTCTGGTAGTTTAGTTTCAAGGGTTGTAAAAGTCAGTTATTAACAAATGATATCTGTAATCCTGGGTTGCTTCTCATTTTTATATATGTCAACGGGGACTATATGTCACAAAACCAAATGGCGGTTCTGGGTCGCTACTGAAAAGAGACAGTCGTGTGCACTAGTTTAATTGGTTTAAAGAAAACATTTTCAGAGCAATGAAACTATAGAATGTTTTGTTGTGCTTGTTGATGTTAATACCAGTTCAATTAAAACGTTGATTTAGGTCCCAAAGTGAGATGTATTCTAGGGTAACTGTATCCTAACTGAGGGTGCTGTGTATGTCTACCTGTGTGTGTTCCCTTTGTAATGTTTGAGTAGAGTAATAGTATCTCTGTGGCTTCATATATTTCTTTGGTTTGTTAAACTGTGAATAGAACTGGTCCGAAACAGTAACAAACTGCTCATTGCATATAATCAATTTTTCAAGCCCACACACTGCAAAATTGTTGAACAGGAGAAGAATATGAAACAAAGTAAAAATGGCATAGTAAGCATTAGATAAAAACCTTGTTCTAGTCTGAATTTGCAAGATGTTTTCATGTTAGCACAGTATGACATTAAGGATACTTTTGTGTGATAAAGGAATTGCAATTTATATTAAGAGTCATCATACAGTAAACGTTTTCTTATGCACAGTTGATTTATTTTAAAGCAGAAGCACTCCTGCAAAGGGACTAATTGCTAATAATATATAAACAGGTGTAAGTTGTGCAGAATAATTTATGGACTTGAATTGCTTATATAAAACAATACAAGATGACTTTTCCTATAACATAAGACTATTGTTGACTATATATGGAGATTCTTATGTGTATATCTTTTATATAAAGCATCCAAAGTGGACTTTCTCAAAACAACTGCCTGTTAATTTGCTATACAAAGCAATGATTTATACTATTTCTTTTATACACAGACAAGTAAACTATATACAACTTTCCTGCATAACAGAAAAGTGATTTTTAATCATGTACATAAAGATTTACTTTAAAGTGATTACCTAACGGAGTGTAAGCATTTTGCTTAATGGGAAAGTGACTATGGATAGTATACAGAAATAATTTATACACAATCAATTTTTTAGCAGTACCATATTTTTTTCATGATAAGGAATTTGGTTATTGATTTTACAAAGAATGTGATTTTCAGCAGAAAACAATTTGCATAATTTGCATAGACTATGATTATACAGAGTGATTGTGGTACAAAAGGAGTGATTTTGCATAGTGGAATAAAGCCTACCTACCGCAAGGCTGTGAAAGTGAGAGCACACTGTCACACATACAGGAATAGTGGGAAATATGAGTACATGTGATGCAGTAACTCCAACTTCCTTGCCATTCTCAAACATCATGCTCCAACCAGATTAATTAGAATTAAAACCAAATCTGCTCCCTGCCTTTCAAAAGAAACCAAACATAAAATAAATCTTAGAAACAAACTTTGGGCAAAATGGAGGAAGACAAAAAACCCTATAGACCAACTAACATTTAGACAGCTAAGAAATGAAACAAAGAAAGCTGTAATATCTGAAAAAAGAAACTACTCCCTGCAATCCCAACAAGCTAATCAAAACAAGCCACAAAAATTTTGGGCTAACATTAACCAACTACTCCATCCAGGGCAACCCACTACTCCAAGCCCTCAAAACACTGACCACAAAAAACAATGAGTACAGCTAACGCTTTTAATACCTTTTTTGCTGATGCTATAGAAACACTAGCTAGTCAACTATCACTAAACAACTTCACTCTACCTTCCTATAAATCAACCTCATCCCCTACTTTTCATATTCAACCTGTCCCAACAACATATATCCTAACCCTTCTACAGAAACTAAAACCAAGCTCACCCTCAGCAGACCAACTACCTGCTGAATTCCTACAACAATCTGCCAAAGCTATTGCTTAGGTTCATAGGTTCATAGGTTCATACCAGGCTATCTGCCCTGGAGCAATTTTAAGCCTAGCCCGATTCTGTATGGCTTATGCCACCCCTTGATTTGAGTATACTGTGCCCTTTTTAAGGTTTAGTTTACTGTGCCTCTGTCTAATAGTGACACGGGAGTAATCCCTGGGACAAACCTACGATCCCTCATCCACTTATCGAAATTCTTCTTGAAGAGATTCAGTGAGGTGCTCTGCCTCACATGAACTGGAATTCTATTCCAGAGCAAAGGGAGCCTCTGGGTTATGAACCTGTCCCTCCAGCAAGTTCTATTTATTTCTGTGCTGAGGTTCAAGTCCCTCGAGTGTGTGGCTCTAAGGGATTTAGATTTACTGAGGTGGAGCATGTCCATTAATTCTGGATTTGACATAGCTTTGTATGTCAGGCATAGATCGCCTCAAAGTAGGCGGTATGCAACTGAGTAGAGCTGGAGTTTTTTTAACCGAGCAGCATATGGCATCTGTTTGAGACCCTTGATCCTCTTGGTGAGATACTTTTGGGGTCTTTCTAATTGCTGCAGGTGTCGGGTAAGGTACATCCCAAAAGGGGCATTGTATTCTATGATGGGCCTGATGAGGGATGAATAAAGGGGCACGATTACCTCTCTTGATCTAGATGTGAAACCCTTCGTGATGAGGTGGGTTATGTAGAAGGTCTTTCTATCCACTTTGGCAATGTGGTTTTCAAAGGAGAGATTGCTATCAACTTGGGTCCCCAGGTCCCTAATAACTTTCTCTGTACTTAATGGGTTTCCACCTATGTGGTAATTTGTGGGCACATTGTTTTTGCCAAAGGGTATGACTATACATTTTTTGGCATTTAGCTTTAAACCATGGTGCTGGCACCAGTTATCTGTCTCTGTGAGACCTTTTTGAAGGATGTTTGTGTCAGCTGGAGAGTTGATTATGGCGCCCAGTTTGCAGTCGTCTGCAAACTTGGTGAGCCATAGTCCTCCCATGTTTGCCTGTACCTCAGAAAAGTATATACCGAACAAGAGTGGTCCCAGGACAGAACCCTGTGGGATGCCACTTGTGACCGGTTTGAGTCTGACATGGCTCCAGCAACTCTCACTCTGTGGGTTCTGTCTTTGAGCCAGTTTGCGACCCATCTTGTGACATAGGGGTTTATATTTAAGCTGGATAGCTTATCTATGATGCCCGAGTGGGGTATTGTGTCAAATGCCTTTGCAAGGTCCAGATAGGCTGTGTGGACTACCTTCCCTTCATCTATGGCTTTGGTGACTGTTTCAAAGAAGTCAACCAGGTTCAAAAGGCAGGATTTGCCCTTGACAAAGCCGAACTGGGTAGGATCTAGTGTCTGTAGGTTCCCAATGTCTTTGTTTATGAGCTCCATGATGATCCTCTCCATAGCCTTGCAGACTAAGCTAGTCAGGCTTATGGGGCGATAGTCTCCAGGATCCGTAGAGGCTCCACCTTTGTGGAGTGGGACCACTTTTGCTGTACGCCATTCTGTGGGCACATATCCTGTAGTGAGGCTGAGATTGTATAGCTGTTTTATCCCATTTCTATCCTGATCAATAGAACTAGTACTGAAAGTCATATCCACAGTTTATGGAAAATTTCCCATATTATCCCCCTCCATAAAGGAGGACAAGCCACTGAACTCTCCAACTACTGCCCCATTGCCCTCCTCTCTCCTTTGGCAAAGATCATGGAGAAATGCATTCACAGACAATTACTTGACCATCTTACACAAAATAACTTACTAACCAACTGTCAACATGGTTTCAGATCATCACATAGCCCTACTACTGCCCTTCTTTCCTTCACAGATTGTATCAACAAAAACCGCAATCTAAACAAGCTATCTTCAGCACTATTTATTGACCTGTCTAAAGCTTTTGACATGTAAATCACCAAATTCTCATCAACATACTGAAATCCCTGTCACTAGATACATCTTTTATAAAGTAGTTCCAGTCCTACCTTGATAAAAGACAACAGGCCGTACTATGGCACAAGTCTCTCTCAACTCACCTGCCCGTCAACCTTGGTGTCCCTCAGGGGTCCTTTGTAGGACCTCTACTTTTTTCCATATTTATTAATGACCTTCACCTTGCCATCCCCCAAGCCACATGTATACAATATGCAGATGACTCCACACTGATATGCTCCGCCCCCTCCTCTTCTGAACTTCTCTCTCTTACCCAACAAGTATTTAACACAGTAGAGCAACAGTTCACACATAGATGCCTTCTCCTAAACCCCGAAAAGACTAAACTCCTCCTCTTCTCTCCTACTAAGACACCCCCCCCTCTGGATTTCTCAGTTAACTCTACCAACAAAGCTATTATATCCCCATAACCAACCACCAAACTATTGGGTATCACCATTGACAACAATCTGAACTTTGATATCCATATTAACAATACTATAAAAACTGTCAACAAAAAACTAGGCTCTCTCTATAGGATAAAATCCTTCATCTTACCTTCAGCTAAAACCACTATAGCACACGCTCATCTAATCTCATCTCTTCTTTATGCCTCACCCATTTTTACTAACCTATCTAAAAATAATCTTAACAAATTGGAAATGTCCTACAATAACATTGCCAGATTTGCTACAGGCAACCCATTTAGAACCCATCATTGCATTAATTTAAAGCAGCTAGGTTGGCTTGAACTACAAAATCTGATTAAATTCCATCAACTATCTATAGCCCACAACACTCTTTACAAACCTTCCAAAACTCCTATTCTATCCACACTCATCACTCCCTATAAAAACTTGAAATCCTTAAGGTCTTCTCAGAGACTTCTAGTACATACCACTAAACCAAACAACAAGGCTGGAGACTCCCTTTTTTTCTAATATTGTTGGAAAAGCCTGGAATCTCCTCCCCAGTAAACTCTCCTCACTTCCCTCAGTATCATGCTTCAAAAACAAATTGAAAGTGTTCCTTAGAACTCACTGGTTATGCCCCTGTACTAAGCCTGACTAGTTTATGTGTCTCTTAATACTTTGCTCCTCCTACCCCTTGTACTCATTAACTGTAAGTCCTTCCTTATTAACCATTATACTATCTACCTCTAGAATATCTTGATTGTACTGACATGCTATGTTATGCCTGTATTCTGCACTGATAAATTTACTGTGATAACCTGTAATATGTTTTGTAAATAGGATTATTCTGCACTGCTACATTTACTGTGATAACCTGTAATATGTTTTGTAAATAGGATTTTTTTTTGTTTTGTTTAATGTTTCCTTATTTGTTATTGTGTTAATTTCATTCTTCTTGGAGCTTATCTCCCCGGGCCTGTACTGAAAATGGACATGTATCCAGTTAGACTAGCCCAGTCAACAAATGTAAAATAAATAAATACATAAATAGTTGTGGAAAAAGCATTCAACTTATATTAAAAAGTGAATGAAGTAAACATTACTGAAGTAAAAAGGTGGAGTCAATTCTCCTAAATTTTGGACACCTAAACAGAGTTTTTTTGCATAGTTTACTAGTACCAGATAAATTGTTTCAAATATTTTTAAGGACATTGGGGAAATGTTATAAAACCGTGTGAGCCCAAAACCAGTAGTGAATGCTGAATACTGGATTACATAAAGTAAGTGAGCTTAAAACGAGCATGTATCTTAGTGCAATACAGAATTACTAAAATAGCAGACCCTTGTCAGATTGGAGGCAGATGGCCAGTTCATGAGGAGACAGATTTGTATGTGGTATTTATTCTAAAGTCATAGAGAGATTGTCAGCAATAAATATTTAACATCAGGCCAAACTCCAAACAATGCAGTATCAATGGAAGTAGTTGTCAAGGATTGATCTGACACAGTTTCATCAAACTTTGATAGAGTACACATTATTAATGAGTCTGTCAAGTTTATTAATATCATATGTTATCATGTGAACCAGATAATAGCTGTCCTATAAAAAAATGTTTCAAAAAATAAAAATAATGCTATATTGAATCAGCAAATGTTAGGTGGCGTAGAGTATCATGACAAAGACACACCAAGTCTCATATGTACATAAGGACAGATGGTGAAGCTGAATCAAGAATGCAGAAATGAGATAAACATTCTGACAAAGATGAGTTACTATTTGTAAAATTACACACTGCAAGTAGAATGATTTTGCAATCATGTTGATCAGCGTACATACAGGAGGATCTACATTTAAAAACATAAAAACATTTACAACAGCTGTCCTGTTTATAGCTTCTATTATTCTTTGTATGAAAAGGTGTTTAAAGATACCTTTGAAAAACAAAGCAGTACATTTAAAACATTTTCAAGTGAAAAAGTGGTCTCTGAGAGTAAAATCAATGTGTTAGTGATTGATATTGGTGAAATGCAGATGTTAAGCTGGTATGTATGGGACAAGGAAGGACATTTTCTTTATTTGACTGATACTGTTCACATAAAATTAAACTAAGTTAGCAGCTCTTGAAGGAGTTTCTTGCATTGTCACAAAATGACACCAGCAGAATCCCTGCTGAAAGTCTCTTAGAGCTACTTGCTGGGTAGTCTGAGAATCCTGAAAGGGTTAAAGGTGGAAATCAAGCTAGAATAAAATGGCCGCCCCTAGTATCATAAAGTTTGTATAGTGCATATGCTCGTACAGCCAAGGTAGAACTCTAGCTGTAGGAGGTGTCAATTGCAGGAATGCTGTGAAATGTGAAACAGAAGAAGTGGGTTTATCCATCATTCATGCAGTAAAGGAGGGAAGCAGCTCTGCAGTATCTATCTGTTACCAAAGGCTGTGATAATATTTGTATCAGTAAAAGGGGAAAGCAATGCACAGTGACTGATCGTACACAAGCTTGTCTGCAGATGTAAATAAAAGAATCTTCCAAACATTTTTTAACCATCAGTCCACAGAAAGGGTTGTTGTATAACCACGTTATTTTTGTAGTGGGGTCTGAGTCAGTCATTTTAAAAAGGCGGAGTGAGTACAGCAATAAATTTGTACAGACTGTGTTCGCTAGATTATAGTTTGCCACCTTGTTAGCTTAATGACATTATTTTCACAAGCAGAGTTGACGAAAGACATTTGAATAATCACAACATTCTAGACAAGCTAAAGAAGTGTGTGCTTTGAATTAAAAGACAAATATCACTTTTATAAGAAGGAGGTTTCCTACTGTATGTACCTGAGTAACATTAATGAGTTACATAATTCATAAAAAAATGGCTACTGTGCTGAAGGGACCGGCCCTCGTTACAGCTCAGGCCATAACTAAGCCTGATAACCTAGTATTACAGATTTCTATTGCATTTCTCAGTAGTTCTATGGCCTCTGAATGTTTAATGTTGTAGAATGGGTCTACCTGCAAATGGAAGTAAGTGCTGTGAACTAGCCTTGCAAGCTGCCTCATCTTAACTGAGCTAGTGACTCCATTGGCATTCCAGGAGTAATCACAGATATAGGGAGATGCTGTGGTTGGGGCACACTGTTTTCCATAAAATCCTTATAGAACATTGTACACCAATTCCAGTCCATCATATTACCCCATACTGTGCCCCACCCTTACTATCATCTGATACCACTTTGCAGTTAAGCCATGATAAAGGACAAATTATTATTAAAGGGGTAAAAATTCAAAGGGGGACATTCCAGGGTGACTCTCTGTCACCGCTGTTCTTTTGTCTTGCCCTTAACCCATGAAGCTGTTTGCTTAACAGATTAGATCATGGCTACAATTTGGCTCCCAAAAAGCAACAAAGTGTACAGATTTCTCATTTTCTTTTTGTTGATGATTTAAAACTGTATAGCTCATCAGATGAGGAACTGAAAGCACAACTGCAAGTAGTCAAAACTTTTTCAGGTGATATAAGAATGTAATTTGGTTTTGATAAATGTGCAAAAGCGACCTTTAAAGCGGAAAAGCTGCAGCACCAATAAAACATCAGTTTGGGACAAGAATGTGATATAAAAGAACTTGAGCAAGAGGGGGTGTATAAAATGTGGGAACTAATGAAGGCTCATCAGTAAAACCCGAACAAATTTGAATAAAACTTAGTAAAGAATATTTTAGAAGACTTAATGTAATACTGAAAACAGCACTGACATCTAGGAACAAAATTCAAGCTATAAACCAATTTGCTTTTCCTGTCCTATCTTACAGTTTTCTGGAGTGATTGACTGGCCGCAAAAAGGTGTTGGATAGGTTGTAGAGGAAAACAAGAAGGATGCTTCATGCTCATCAAATGATTTATAAAAATCAGTGCATACCAATATTATATATGCCCCATTCTAAAGGAGGCATGGGCCTCCTCAAAATTGATTACATGTATAGATCTGCAATCATTGGACTGCATACATATCCGCTGACCTCACAAGACCCAAATGTAGTGAAAGTTTTGAAACATGAGGAGAATAAGTCTAAGATGACTTCCCTGATCAGTTTAGTAGAAGCATATCGAAGTCAAGTGGGAATAGAAATCAAACTGGAAGTAGATAAAAATCAGGCTGCAACTGAATGTGCCAAAAACAAAAGAAATAATATAAGGTGAAGTATCAGATGAGAAGGCAAGAAATGTGGAAAATGCATAAATATAGTTGCAAGTATAGAAAACTCCTGGAACAGCCTCATGTTGATCAGGATCAAATGCGGGAATGGTTAAGGAGAGGTGACTTTAAACTAAAAGAAGAAAGCTTAATATTGGTGGTCCAAGATAGTGGGAGAAATAGACAAGTGTAGGTTGTAAAACAGAATTGGAAACAGTCGCACATCTTGTTGCTGATTGTGGTATACTAATTGCAGAAGGACTGTATACTGAAAGGCATAATAATGTGGCAAGACTGTTGCACTGAGGATTGTGTAGACATTATGGTATTGAATTGGCTGAAAAAACACTGGAAACATGAGCCACAAAGCATTATAGAAAAGGATGAAGTTTATATCACATAGGATTACCCATTACCAACAGTTTAAACAATAGATGCGGGAGAACCAGATATAGTAGTCCAGGAAAAGAACACAAAAGTAGCATTGATTATTGAAATTTCTACACCCAATGACTACAGTATCTCATATATAGAGATGTATAGAGAGACACAAAGTCATAAAATACCAGAATTTGCAGGCAGAAATGAGGGCAGTTTGGAAGAAGGATACCCAGACACCTCCAGTAGTAGAAGGAGCAATGGATCATATAAAAAATGATTTACAATTTTTCTTAGATATGTAACCAATACATGTAACTTTGTACCAATAGCAGAAGAAGTCATTACTGGGCACATTGTTGGTGCTGCAAAGAGCACGTCTGGCTAACATCAAAGATTGATACAATACTAATTTCATGAACTTTAATCATACTTTGACTTAGGAATGGGGTCACTTCCCCATCATGGTATTAGAAACCCAAAAGACTTGGAGAAATTAAAAAAGTGAAGAATAAAATAAAAACCTGCAAAGAAAAAAAAAATCACATAGCAGTATATATCTATATCTATATATATATATATATATATATATATATATATATATATATATATATATATATATATATATATAAATAAACAGTGGTAGCTGATTTAATAGCTGTTATCTTACTTTTAGTTTGTTCTACTTTTTAATATATATTGTCTTGAATTCAGTTGGACATTGCCTTTTTTTACAACTGAGTTACAGAAATATGTAGTGGCTGGCTGTAATAAGTGAAAGAAAAACTTTAGCTTTGAAAGACAATTACAGTAAAAGGTTTGACATTAGTTTACTGATCCTTTTTATGTTTAATACATTGTACTTCTGTATATAAATAACACCATAAAATAAGTCAGGATTTTGCTTTTTCTTTCCTGTTTCCATTTACTTACTAAGCTCTTCCTGTGTTTTCTCTATGTTCCTTAAGTAACTTTCTGATTTATGTAAATTAGTCCACGTATCTTCAGTTTCCCTATTGCTGTTCAAACCTCTTTGTTTATTTCCCTTCTTTTTTGTATTTTGCTTGTACCTTTGGGGCTTAGTTATTTATCCTTCCATTTTTCAATATTTGAATGTACCATGGCTTTATACCCTTTCCTGGGGGAAAAAAATCTTACATACGTCCACTGCACAAGGATGGCAACACCACCGAGCTCTCCAACTACAGACTGATCACCATTCTCTCTCCTTTATCTAAAATACTTCAGAAATGCATACAATCACAACTCCTAAGGTTCATACTAAACAATAAGCTTATATCCCCAACACAACACAACACAACACAGCATTCAGGCACATCGCAGCATCAACAGAGCCTTCCTCAGCCTCACCTCAGTCTTAAATCAAAGTAAGAGTAAAGACAACCTTGTATTTGCAGTTTTCCTTGACTTGTTAAAAATGTGTGATATAGTGTCCCAGAATCTTCTCATTCAAAGGCTCCATACCTTCAGTCTTGACAACTCATCCCTCTTATGGTTTGAAAGCTACCTCAGAGGTCAATTCCAAGTAGTTAAATATAAACAATCTTAATCCTTCCTTTCTTTCTTTCTTTCTTCCTCTATCCATTGGAGTCCCTCAAGAATCTGTCCTTGGTCTTCTACATTTTAGGATTTTTTTATAACCAATCTTCATAAAATTAGGGAACATGACTCCATCATACAGTATACTGATCTCTCTGTCCTTCTCATTTCAGCCAAAGACCTAGACCTAATTCAATAAATTACCCAGGAATCCCTCTCATCTATTGAATCATGGGTTTGTAACTCTTAACTGTTCCTAAATGCCAAAAAATCAAAACTGATGTTTTTTACCACATAACAGCACTCTGTATCAAAATCTTTACTTTTATTAATCTTCTCGGATGACACCAGGATTGAAATGGTGTCCTTCACACAACTGCTTGGTGTCACTATTGACAAGCTGAAATTCGATCTCCATATAAGAGAAGTAGTTAAAAATTTCATCAAAAACTCTACAGGATCAAACGTTTTTCTGGCTGTTGTAGCAAGAAAGCAGTCTCTTCTCTCACAACAGTGCTATAACAAAATAACTGAATACACAGTTAATACAGACAATAGATCTTACTATTGCTTTGCCCTTAAACAATTCTCATGGCTTGAACTTCTACACTTGTTTTATCTTTACCAATCAGGATTTTTACACATAATTCACTACAGGCCTGATCAACATCCAGCACTAAGCAACTTACAAAAACTTTACTCCCGAAATAGACCACTACACTCCTACGATCAAACTCTCCTCTAAGTAGCCAAATCATAATTCTGCTGGGGACTCCGTATATGTCTCTAGAATGTGGAACGGTCTTTGTCTGGTCCCAAAACAAATTCTAAATCCTAACTTCTTCAAAATACAACTTTAACTACATCTCAAGGACTTGTTTTTTTCCTGCATTACTCCCAGCAGGCATTTTTCAAATGTCTCTATAAATATGGAATAGTGTTTAATGCTAACTTTCTCCACAACTTGCACAGGTTCTTTGAAATTCTTTTGTGTTTGTAACAGTAAGACAATTGTATATATATTCCAGCTGCATTTAGCACTGCAACTACAAACTTTGAATCCACTGTATGTTTATGTTCATGACCAAATTGTAAAGATTTTTATTTTTATTTTTTGTTTTTTACAATATATTCATTGTTCTGTTTTTGCTTGGAAGTATCTTCCCCTGACCTCAGCTAAAAATGATACATTTGGTGCCCAGATGGACTGTCCTGGTATGTAAATGCTAATAAATATATAAGTATATTTCTGGCAATGCATACATGTTTGCTTTACCCCTTTTTCTGCATTTGTTTTTATCAGGTAACATTAATCAGACTTTTTTCCTGTATAAGATGTTCATGATGTAGAAAAGTTTTTACATTTATGTTATATTTATGTTTTAGGGCTTATTTTTATTTTATTTGCTAACCATGTGTATGTACTGATCTGATGACCTATTTCATGTATAACCTGGGATAAAGAGAAAATGATTTAAAAACAGCAACCCTACTGCAGTGTAAAAAGGTTACTAACATATTATATTTGCAAATGTAGCGCTTAGAAAATATTACCAAATATTTCATTTTAATATGAGTTATACATTGGTCTATTTCAGCATGTATCTCATGCATCTGCTTTTCATTTAAAATGTTTTTGCATCACCCCTTATTCTTTACTGAGTTTGTTAATGTGGGCATTTATCAGTTGTCTGTCTTTGCATTCTGATATGAATTTGTTCAGCTAATTATTTCTTTCAGTGTACAACACTTTATTATTCCGTGACATATCATCATATAATACAGTATCAGCAGAAAAATGTAGAGCTAAATGTAACAAAATGCCAAGTCCTGCTCTTTATTATTTCCTTTTGTAAAATTATTTAACATCATCAACTTATCAAAAATAATTTTACCTTTATGCAATGTTTCTGCTGAAGTAATCAACACTGATAGGATTTCTGATAGGCCTTTTCAAAATGTTGTCTAAATACTTTGACTTCTTTCCCAATGAAATATGTTAACATTTCTTTTGATGATTTTGATATGTACTGCTTTTTAGAAAATAATTAAGTATTAGCATGTTCTGAGATGAATCTGCTCAGTTGCTGTGCTTTTTCCATGCAACTCTTCAGGTATGATGTCATTTCTTTATGCAAAACCATTTTGTTTTCATTTGTCATTTTCATTCTGACTGTATACATTGCTTTATTGATTGAATCTTAGTCTTAATGTTTCTAACTTTTTAAAACAGATTATCTGCAGTAGTTGAGTGGGCAATTTGAAACCTGCATAGTTTTGCATTTTACCAGTAACATTTGCCCTTATTTCTTAACTTTCAATTTGGAACTGCATTTCCATATCTTCATGTTTCAAATTAAAGTCTTTATTTGCAATTCTTAAAAGAACATTCTTTTTTTCCTGAATTTTCCTATAAGTGATGACTTAACTGTCTTACATTTTAACATTTCATTTTTATACTCTTTGTCATTTTTAACTTATTATGTATCACTCCTTAGTGCACAACTTTTCTGATTTTCTTAGAAATAGTGAATAAAATATTTTTTAATTTAATTTATTTTCCTCTAAGGTTGCCGCTACTCAAAGAAAAGCTAAAGATTTGGTTTTGAACAACAAAAAATGTATTTCCTTCTTTCCTTGAAGAGAGTCAATGAGGGACTCTGCCTAACCTGGACTGGGATTTTATTCCAGAGTGAAGGGAGCCTCTGGGTTATGAATCTGTCCCTCCAGCATGTCCTATTTATTTCAGTGCTAAGGTTCAAGTCTCTCGAGCGCGTAGCTCGATGGGATTTGGATTTTCTGAGGTGCAGCATGTCCATTAATTCCAGGTTGGACATGGCTTTATACATCAGGCACAGATCGCCTCTGAGCAGGCGGTATGCCACTGAGTAGAGCTGGAGTTTCTTTAACCGGGCAGCATATGGCATCTGTTTGAGCCCTTTGATCCTCTTGGTGAGGTACTTTTGGGGTCTTTCCAGTTGCTGCAGGTGTCTGGTAAGGTACATCCCAAAAGGGGCATTGTACTCAATTATGGGCCTGATGAGGGATGAGTAAAGAGGCACGATGACCTCCCCTGATCTAGATGTGAATCCCTTCATGATTAGGTTGGCTATATAAAATGCTTTTCTAACCACTTTGGCCATGTGGTTGTCAAATGAGAGATTGCTATCAACTTGGGTCCCCAGGTCCCTAATTACTTCTTCTGTACTTAATGGATTACCACCTATGTGGTCATTTGTGGGCACTTTGTTTTGCCAAAGGGATGACTATACATTTTTGGCGTTTAGCTTGAGGCCATGGCTCTGGCACCAGTTGTCTGTTTCTATGAGGCCCTTTTGGAGGATGCTTGTGTCTGCTGGAGAGTCGATTATGGTGCCCAGTTTGCAGTCATCTGCGAACTTGGTCAGCCACAGTCCTTCCGTGTTGGCCTGTACCTCCGAGAAATATATACCGAACAAGAGGTCCCAGGACTGAGCCTTGTGGGACGCCACTTGTAACTGGTTTGGAGTCTGACATGGCTCCAGCAATTCTAACCATGTGGGTTCTGTCCTTGAGCCAGTTTGCAACCCATCTAGTGACATAGGGGTTTATATTTAAGCTGGTGAGCTTATCTATAATGCCCGAGTGGGGTATTGTATCGAAGGCTTTTGCGAGGTCCAGGTAGGCTGTGTGGACCAACTTCCCCTCGTCAATGGCCTTGGTGACTGTTTCAAAGAAATCGACCAGGTTTAAGAGGCAGGATCTGCCCCTAACAAAGCCGAACTGGGTAGGATACAGTGTCTGTAGGTCCCCAATATCTTTATTTATGAGGTCCATGATGATCCTTTCCATAGGTTTGCAGACCAAGCTAGTCAGGCTTATGGGGCGATAGTTTCCAGGATCCATTGAAGCATCACCTTTGTGGAGAGGGACCACTGTTGCTGTATGCCACTCTTTGGGTACATATTCTGCAGTAAGGCTGAGATTGAACAGTAATTTTATGTTTGGGTTTAGCTCTTCTTGGAGTTCATGTAGGACGCAGCCCGGGACACTGTCTGGTCCCATTAATGCTGTGTTTTTTGCTTTGGAGAGGGTGGCTCTTACCTGAGCATCTGAGATGTCAGGGGGGCCCCAGCACTCTGCTGGGATAGATATTTGCCCTTTTGGTGGGGGGGGGGTTTGCGCTGAACCTGTCAGCTAGGATGTTGGCAATGTCTGTGGGTTCGGTGTATTTTTTGTCATTTTGGACTAATTCTGAGCATATCTGGGAATTCCCACCCAGGTTTCTAACATAACTAAAGAAAGCCTTGTGATTATCCTTAGTGTCCTGTGCAATTTTTCTCTCGAAGCTGGCCTTAGACGATTTTATGAGTGCCCGTAGTTTTTTGCTAATACTGATCAGAGATGCCTTCCCTTTTTGGGATTTTGCTCTATCATGTAGTAGCTTCCTCCTTCTATTGTATAGTTTGTTTATGGCTGGGGTCCACCAGACAGGACGTCTGCCTTTGGAGGATTAGGTTTTGGTTTTATTTGGGATTGCATGATTCATGCATTCCTGAAGGTGTTCATAGAATGCGTTTATAAAGGATTCTGTGGTCTGGGCCATATTTTCCACAGGCCCGGGGGCTTTGAAGGATTCCACCTCGGTTTTGAGGAGTGTGAAATTTGCTTTAGAGAAGTTTTTCACTGTGGTTTTCTGGGCAGGGGGTGGGGTCAGGATGTGAATATCCAGTGAGATTAGTTTATGGTCTGATCTTACCAGTGAGGGATACACTTCTGGTCTGGAGCATAGAGTCCCCATGTTGGTGATGATCAGGTCCAGTATGTTTTCCCCTCTTGTGGGAGTGGTAACAAGTTGTTCCATAGCATTTGAGTTTATAAATTCTAGGAACCTTTGGGCTAGGGTGTTGCAGCTAGAGTAATACTCCCAGTCTATGTTTGGGTAGTTGAAGTCGCCCAATATAATGGTGTTTGGAGAGACCTTCATATTTTCCAGTGTTCTCAGTAGGCCGAGTGGGGTTCATGGGTTTGGGAGGGTGGTCTGTAGCAGGCTATAAACTGGAAGGCAGTTTTACCCACTGTTAGTTGCACATGGATAGTCTCTGATGCTTTGTGCTGTGCCACCAACCTGGAGGTGTGCGTATCTTTGATGAATATTGATACTCCCCCTCCCTTTGTGGTTTGGTCCAAGTTTTGGGGCCGAAAAGCATGGTATGAGGTATAACCTGGTAGTGCTGGGGTGCTGTCGGGAGCCTTGAACCAGGTTTCTGTTACTGCACAGATATCGATGTTCTCCATGCTAAGGAGAGTTTCAAGTGCATGCATCTTGAGGTTTAGACTTCTGGCATTACTCTTAGTTTCTTATCCCTTGTGATACCTATGGAGGTGGGTTTGTCTTTTGAGCCTTGCCTAAAAAAGGCACTATGGGGGTGGCAAGAGCTTTTGCCAATATCCGAAAGCCCAGGGGTGACAGGTGCAAGCCGTCCCTAGCGAAGCATCGTGGCTTGTCGAGCATGTCATCCCAGGCTGACAGGCATTGAATCCCCTTCGAGTGACACCAATACTTAAGCCAATTATAAGCTGTTATGATTTAGAATATGTTATAAAGCTGATAACTGTATCTTTGTAATGAACAAGTTCTTTTTCCTAGTTGTTTCCTTTATGGAGATTGTTTTGTAGCATTTTTGGACTGCTAGCAGGTTATACTTAATCATCCTAATCTGTGTTCAAATCAAATGTGTTGTTCAATAGTCCTGATAAGTAGACACAGATCTGATCACTGACACAGATGTGAGAGAGGAAAAGTCAAGAAGCAGGAGTGCATGTTTATAAACTGAAGACATCACCTCAATATTTTCACAAGACTAAAAACATATGATTGCACTTTTAGAAGGAGAAGTTGAGAATACATGAGGAAGGTAAAAGCACAGAAAACAGACTAAGGGAGGAAGTAGAAAATTAGCCACTGGAATCCGGAGAATAAGACAGTACGTATGATGGCCCATGTGTTTTCTTTGTACTGAAATGTACAACCAAACTTTTATTTCTTAGTGTTTCTTTTATTTCATTCCTTTCAATTTCAACTTTATGTTTGCATTTGTTTCCATTTTGCAAATTCATTTTGAGGTGTCTTCACAGACTTTCGCTCCTCTTTTTGTTTTCCTGACGTTCCCACTTTCAGTACTTCGACTGGTATGTTTCTAAATGATATTCTAAAAAAAATCGCATCTTAAACATTTTACTGATTTGCTACTTCCAGATTTAACAGTGTCATTGTTTGTGGTCACTGTACTTGTGTGGGTTGTTGTCCATCCCCAAGTGTAAGTTCTTGACCCCCCCCCCCAAGTGCTGTAGCAGGCATTGTGCTGCTGAGAAGTGGAACCAGTTTCAGAGGAAATGGAAACTGAAAGTCAAAACTCAGTATCATTAAAGTGGAAAGGATATTTAGTTTGAAATATTGAATAGTCCAGTATTTAGTGAGTTTATAAGGTGAATGTTCACTTTACAATGTTAGTTAAATCATATTTGTACTCTGCACTTCTGTGCATTCAGCTAACATTATGCAATAAGTTAGATGGGCAAGTAAATAACTTATTCCCTGAAACTTTTGTTAAGGAATTTTAAGTTGTTCCATTTTTGCTGTCTTGGGCACAAGATGATCCTCTGTAAGTTGAAGATCATACTGGTTTCTGACCCATGTTTTCTGTTATTTAGTCTGTTTTTTTTTTTTAATCCATGATCTTTTTGGAGGGTTGCAGTTGTGTAATGGTATAGAGGAAGGGTTACTGGGTAGTTTAAGTAACAGACTAGCATTTTTCACTAATTTTGCAAGACTGTTTTTTTCTCGTGTTGCCATTATAATAGCTGTTTTTTTTTTTGCTCCTCCTGGGTCCCTGCCTGATGATTCCATACCTTCACCTAATTTGGCCATATATTCAGGGAGGGGGTGGGGGCCATGTATTCCATGACTAGGCTACAGCCCTATGACCTTCTTTTCCCTGTCAAGAGTCAAGTGACAGGGTGCAGGACAAACAAGACAATTTGTTGCTGGTAGGGGATGCACTACCCTCTCCCCCCTTGGCGGTTCCCTCAGACCCACTGTCACTGAGAAGCATGCTTCCACATGACACTTTCCCCTCTACTGCGTATTGTGATCAACTGTGGAAGCATTGGTTTGGCCCTCACAGAATTCCATTAGGTGATCACCTAGTGCTTCTGCTATGTGTCTCGTGTGGCAAGCAAGAGGTGCTTCCCTCCCCCTGTATGGGTGAGCTGGCAGTGACTGCTTACCCCTATCCTCCCTGGCCTTCTCTTGCAGACACACAAGCTGCTTATTTAACTGCAGTCACCTGCAGCATAGTCAGGGATTCTCACGGTCTAACCTTAAGTATGTTACAAAGGTTAAATCACTGAGCACTCTTTTTCTGCAAGTGCTGGACTGTTGTACCCTTTGTAAAAGCTTTGCTTTGCATTGGTTTCATTATGGATTAATTACATGTTGGAGGTGAGATATAGCTTAGTCAAAAGAGGTGCACAAGTCTTGAGTTGGCTGTACTGGTTTGTGTCACTCATATTCTATTTTCATCTGTTACTCCCCAAATTATATCATAACAGCATCAGGAACTGGTATAAACTTTAATAAACTAGGAGAATGATGCAGCAGGTTTTCAACAAAAATGTGTTTTTGACCTTTAGTGCTATGTATTGTATCAAAAAGGTGATGCAGCCATGGGGCAAGAATGACCCCCCCCCCCCCAACATATGGTGACTTACTTACACAGCAGTGGGAACAACTTTTATATTATTATCAAGAGATTATATCAGGGCATGGATAATGCAAGGTTTACCCATGGCAGTGTGGGCTGATTGTGAGTGTGAAGAATAGACCTATATTTTCCGTATCCAAGACCAAGCATGATTTAGTACTATTGCATAGTGGCATGAGTGATATTATTTAAAATACATTATTTTTTTATATAATGCTGCTATACACTGAGACTTAATTTCTTTGCCTTCTGTCTGTACCAGTGCAAATGTGCGAGGATTACTTAGGCATGTACTGTGCACACGTACGTGTGTGAGGGAGGTCACTGCACAGTATATAGCCTTGTTTTCACGGTGCTTCTGGTACTTGTAGTTCAGTAAGGCAGAGTGGTGCTATTCTTGGTGGTGCATAAAGTGGACATCTTCAGCACTATTGGCACTACTGTGATGTACTTGAAAGGATCTTTGGATACTCTTTCTTTTTCCTTTGGGTATTATAAATAAGTCATGTTTGTAAGATATCAGTTGTCTCTAGAAGTGTGGATGCTATGATATTTAATGTGGATGTCTGCTATGTAATTCTTATTTTAGAAGTTTAATAAAGAAATATAGTTCTGTTTTTATTCATAGTTGACACGTGTTTGGTGCTACATGTTTGCATTTGTTTGTAAATGGACATGCTGTAGGTGGATTGGATACGCTAAATTGGCCCTAGGTGTGAGTGCGTGCATGTGTGTGTCTTCTGCGGAAGGTTGGGTGCCGGGCTGGCAACTCAACACCATAAAACTCCACTGCCAATCATGAGCAGACAGGTGATCTACTATGGTGACCCCTAATCAGGAAAAGCTGAAAGTAGAAGAGGATTATATTAGTAGGTCTAAATGGTTGAAAGGTCGATATTAGAAAAGGAGTTTCTGAAACAGTAAGTGTAGTAGACTGAACAAGTTGGCTAAGGATGAGATATGTATGTATGTAAGAAGTTTAAATGTTTTATTTTAGTTTCACTGGTTATTGGCCAGGGACAAATTGGCAAGTTTAATTTTTAAATTTCATAACAACAGTAACATTGTACGTGTGTCTGTGTGTGGCCACTGATGTTGTTTCTGTAAGGAATGCCGGAGTTATCACCATTTGGTTTTATCCAGTAGGTGTTCCCATTTTTGAATGTTGTTGGGGGTCCCATTATATAACTTTAATCAACATATTAACAAATAAGATGACAAACTAGATCTATGATATCACTGCCTATATTAAATGTTAATTTGAAAGGGGAACTTGAATGATTTGAATTGTTTCAACAACTGTTCTCTACAGTATGTGTAATGATTTTTTTTAACATGGAAGAGTCTAGGATAGTCATTTAACCCAGATATTCTCATTGCTGGACAGGAGAATAGTACCCTTTCATTACATTTGTAAATGAAGGTGGGATGAACTATGTTAAGGGAAGATAATTATTACTCAGCTAGCACCCATTTTTCTAAAGCTGCACAATTCATTTGAATGTTATATTTGTTGGTCACTACAGATCTGTTATGTCGATTAAACCTAAAAAGACTGTTTTGTGATCAAACATTTTTGGAAGCCATTATTTTAAAAGTGGACAGTATGGCAGTTAGCAGAAAGAATTAAGGCTGTGTGATGTTAAACTTACTATAGTCCAGGGTTTGATTCTATCGATCTTCATTTGCCGTTGGTGTGGCCCTGTGCAAGTACTTAACCAGACATTGTTCTGGGGCCACTGAGAAATTTAGATAGGCATCTTAATGGTTTTCTGGACTGCATGGCTAATAACTACCTATAATAATGGAAGATAGGCTGCAGGTAACACAAAGTAATCATACACCAATGGATTCAAACCCAGGGACTGATGTGAAGATTTGCTAGTATACACAACCCTGTGGGTGTGTTCTTAAGCTCTTTCCTTAGTAAATACTGGGGTATTTTGATGACTAGTTCTTCATTAAAATCTCCTTATAGATTAGGTATGAATGTGACCTGTATAAAGAAATGATTTCCTATGCTCACAAGCATTTATGCAAGCAGTCTCTTTGGAGATGTAGCAAATACAACTATAGCGATGAATCGGTATAAGGCTTTACATTGTACATTGTTAGTCATATAAATACATAAGCAGACTAATATTTTTCAAACTGCTGTGGTAATATGCCTCTCAACTTCTTAGCATAAGAAATCTGTAAAAAGCCATAAATAATCGGAGGGCAAAGGGCCAAGAATAGAGACTGTTTTAGGTACTGCTCTTATAAACGTAGAAAGTTGATAGTAAAATAGACTTTGCATTAGCATGAATTTTTCTGAAGTATATGAAGCCTGAAACTCAAATTTATACTGATATTTTCTGACTTCAGTTATCAATGATTTGCCAGAAAACCAAAAATATGTGGCAAAAATCTGGGCATGCTGTGAAAATCTGAACAGCTGAGAGACATGTGTAGTAAATAGTGTAGAATAAATCAGTTTGTCTGCTGCCAAGTCACATTTTTTTTTATCAAGATGCATGTTCATATAGTCTGCATTATGCTGGCAACACGCTATGAAATTTAAAAAGTCTGATTGCAAAAGGTCTTTCTGAACAATAGCCTATAAGGTAACTGTATGTAATTAAAATCATCAAAGGTTTCTATTCCTTTGAATGTATGGATACTGTGATTAAAATATTAATTCTGGATATTTTGATAAGTGACTATGTGAAATGTATAACTATATGATATTTCTTTTGCATAGTTTCATACCTAATGGCCTAAGTTAAGCTTTTGAATTAAAACCCTGTAGGAATCGGACTTAGGTGGGTGTTTCAGCCTGACACATAACTGAAAAGCTTTCATGTGTTTTAGCTGACATTTTGAAGTATTGGCATATACGGTAGAATATCAGAAGTCACTTTAAATGCATTTAAGGAATATGTATCATTTCATATCCAGGGTGCACCTGTTAATTAATGAAGTAAGAGGTTCCTATTATATTAATTAAAGACTGTGTAGTACAGTTCTACATGAAAATATATTTTAAGCAGAATGTGCTGTATTTTTATTGTTCTGGTTTAATAAAACTTTCTCATTCCTTGCTGCTGCCCTGGTTTCATTAGAGATTGTCTGTAGACCTGCACTTATGCATTCATCAGGTGGTCACTGTGTGCTTGGACCTACTTGGCACACACTATTACCTGTCCTGACAAAGTTGTAGTCAGTATGTTTACCTGCTGTTAATAGCTTTAAACTCACAAATGTGTTAAATTTTAGACCTGTCATGTTTAAGGTCCATGGCTAATACAGGTATAATGTATAATATATGTTTCATTTGTAGTACCTGATAGAGTTGATTTGTAAAATGCTGTTATATTGTACTGTCCATGTTTGGCTTGTGTTGCACTGCCTTCCTTACATGCATATGCATAACACGGAATAACCAATTATGTAGGTTTCAGCATGCCCAGTGTATTTCTAGGATGGTGGTATGGAATACAAGACAGTTGTGTTTTATACGTAATTGTGTCTTCCTTGTTTTTAAACAGTTTTACTTGCTGTTTTATTTTTATTTCTGTAGTATATGCCATCAGAAGGAGGTGGATTGTCTTCTTCTGTCACAATAATGACTGGCATTGACCTAGTTAATATCTAAGGCTTCATGTCTGAAGTCACATAGGTTCATAGGTTCATAGGTTAGTAATAGGCTAACTGCCCTTGCGAGCCATTTTAAGCCTAGCCAATTATCCCCTGAGAGATTCAAACCCTGTATGCACTTACATGATAAAATCTAAAGAGTTCTCTGTTTGGTTATTACCTTCCAGAAATCAGCTATCCCTTATATTAAAATTATGTGGCCTTTATTAAGAGCTATATGGTCATAAGTGTATACTAGGCTAACAATTATGGGGCCTTTATAAGCATGTCTAAGCAGCTCAATTGTATCCTGCAAGTCTGTGCATCTTAGAGGTTATTTTATCTGGTATATGTAAGTTAGAGCAAAATTTATAAGCTGCCTCTGCCCAGTAGAGAAATAGGTGATAAACTTGGGGGGATGCATTTCCGATTTTCCAAACATTAGTCCAGGCTTCTCTTAAATAGTTATGGAAGAGCTTTCCTTCACATGGATGGGAAGCCTGTTCCAAAGAAGGGGAATTCTCAAAGATACATACCTGTCCCTCCAATGTGTCCTATTTATGTCGCAAGCAAAGCTTAAATCCCTAGATCGAGTAATATTGATACTGTGCATTTTGTGGATATGCAAAAGGCCCATCAGAGTAGGGTCCAAGGATGCCTTGTGTGCCAGGCAGAGATCACCTCTCGACAGTCTGTAGTAATCTAAAGTGTAGAGAAAGGACTTTGAGACAATCTGCATAGGACATGCTGTTTATGCCTCATATTCTTTTTTGTGAGGAACCTCTGTGCACATTCCACTTGTTGTATGTGTCTTGTCAGTGACATATTGAAGGGGGTGTTGTACTCAATGATAGACCTGTTGAGGTCCGAATAGAGTGGAACCATGACTTCCTTGGACCCAGATGCCACGCCTTTGCTTAAAAGATGAGCAGTATAGAAGAATTTCCTTACTACCTTAGACACATGTTAGTCGAAAGCCAGCTTACTGTGTACATATGTACCCAAATCCCTGACTACTTGTTCTGTTCTTAGGGTGTGTTATTGATTAGGTAATTTCCTGGAGTGTCTGACTTTCCAAAAGAAACTATTATGCATTTCTTGGCATTGCTTTTTAAGCCATGGCTGTGGCACCAGTAATTTGTCTGTGTTAGTCCTTCCTGTAGGATGCTAGTGTGCTGGGGGGATTCTATGACTGCTCCTAGTTTGCAGTCATCTACAAACTTGGTCAGCCAGAAGCCCTTGACATTGGCCTTGACTTCTAAAAAGTAGCTGCCAAAAAGGAGTATACCCAGTACATAGCTTTGAGAGACTGTGCTAGTGGTCAGAATATTTGTGGAGGAGGTCTCCCCTGTCCTAACATCTTGGGGCCTATCTGAGAGCCAGATGGCTGTTTAGCACATAACATAAGGGTTTATGCCTATGTCAGTGAGTTTATTTATAGTGCCTGAGTATGCTGTTGTATCGTATAGATTGTTCAGGTCAAAGTTGGCAATATGCATCATTCTGCCTTCATCCATTGCCTTAGTGATCTTCCCAAAGAAGTCCATCAGGTTAAGTAGGCATGATCTGCCCTTGATGAAACCAAACTGGGTTGCATCCAGTGTTTGAAGTTTCTCTATGTCCTTATTAATCATTTCTATGATAATTCTTTCTGTGGCTTTGCATATGAAACTAGTTAGATTTATGGGTCTGTAGTTCCTAGGGTTTGTGGATGTCCTGCCCTTAGGTAAAGGGCTGACCCATTGCAGTTCTCCATTCACATAGCACAAAACCTGTCTGAAGGATAGTTTAATAGTGACTCTGGTTGTCCCAAAAGGTCATGTTTCAGGCAATTTAAAAGCATTCTAAGATATTATCTGGGCCCATTGATGCAACGTTTTTGGCCTTTGCATCTGGGATCTCCTTCCTAGTGATCATTGGAGGGAGTTCCTTTATTCAAATGATACAAGTTGTGATTCATAGACATGTTGTGCATTACACAATACAAGCTAGAGTGGGTAGTGGCAACTTGTAGGCTGTGAGAGATTCTAAGATAGAGTGCAGTCATGCAGGAGTCAAATAGCATAGTATGCAGTGCAAGCTACTGAGTGCATAATGACATGGAACTAAGGAATGCCTTGCAAATGTGCCATGTGCAGAATGCAAGCTACTGAGTCCATAATGATGTGGAACTAAGGAATCCCATGCAAATGAGCCACATGCAGAATGCAAGCTACTGAGTGCATAATGGCATGGAACTAAGGAATCCCATGCAAATGAGCCACATGCAGAATGCAATCTACTGAGTGCATAATGGCATGGAACTAAGGAATCCCATGCAAATGAGCCATGTGCAGAATGCAACCTACTGAGAGCATAATGGCATGGGACTAAGGAATGCCTTGCAAATGAGCCACGTGCAGAATGCAAGCTACTGAGTGCATAATGGCATGGAACTAAGGAATGCCTTGCAAATGTGCCACACGCAGAATGCAATCTACTGAGTGCATAATGGCATGGAACTAAGGAATCCCATGCAAATGAGCCACATGCAGAATGTAAACTACTGAATGCATAATGGCATGGAACTAAGGTTTTTCACCGAGGAAGGCAAGTTTTTTTTCCCGAAACTGGTCTCACTTTTGGGGATTGTGCTTTGCACAGTCCGCTGGATTGTGTAACCACAATAAATGATTTATATTTCCACACTTTGGAGTGCTGGCCATTATTTTTTGTTTTGAACTTAGTTTTGTGACAGTTTGCACCTGCCGTATTTCCAGAGCTTTTTTCTACATGGAACTAAGGAATCCCATGTAAATGAGCCACCTGCAGAATGCAAATGATGACACCCAAAATAGCATATTTAAAAATGTATAAAAGGGACACACTGCATCATGGAGTATACTCATTTTGAGCACAGAGTTTCATCTGAGCTGAACTCAGGGCTGTTGTAGCACAGCTACATACCAGCTAGTTGCATGACTTACTGAACTATTTGTTGGTTGCCCAGGGAAAACTGTATACTCTGACTACCTTGGTAGCAGTACAATGACAAGAGTGTGTGATCTTGTCTACAGCACCTGTACTAACATTGCACCTGTACTAACTAACATTACACCTTTACTAACATTATACTTGGAAATAGCTAACATTACTTGTCTGGAAACTAATAGCTGAAGGTAAAATATTAATGCATTCGCATTTCAGATCAGGTATATTTGTGAATTGCAATGTTCATAGTCAGGGGACAAATTTAAGTACAGCATTCCTGTAACCTTCTTATCCGCTTTCTTGTATTTCTGTGTGAGAACTATTTGGAAAGCAAAAATAGAAGACAGCTATGTTATCCATATGTACTTATTAGCAAAAGTGGGTAAGTTCAAACGTGAAGGATTTCTTTCATTGTTCAGTTTCTTTCTTTCTTTCTTTGCTGTTGCTATTTCTGTCTGTGTACAGATATTTATGAATTAAATTGTTAGAAAACATCAATACAAGGATGCCACGACCTGTACTACAAAGAGAATATTGTTTACTAATAATCTGTACTTCAGTTTTTCATGTCATACTTTCACTGCCAGGGTGCCGTGTTCACCTTGAACTGACTGTTCTTTTGGCACTTCAGTTATCTGGTGTTCAGGCATATCTAATCATATTTTGAATGTTATATGCAAGTGAAGTGCATTCTGCATTACACATGAAGCTAATTTAACTATCTAATGGCCTTCTCCCAAAAGGACTATCCTAATCTGAAATAATATATCTTAAAACAAACATAATTAAAATAGGTTACCAGGTACATATAACCAAGACAGCTGAGGGAAATGTTTTATAAAATATAATAATAATAATAATAATAATGTGTTTGTGAAGCCACATCTAGCAAGGTTGGGTGTAAAAAAAGTAACCATGTAATCTGAAGTTGTTCAGATCTTATAATTTTAATCTTGGAATACTTTGTCTCTCCCTCTGCCGGACCATGAGTTATTAGAAATGTGTTTTTTTGTTTGTTACTGACACTGGAGTTGATATGTTACACATACAGTATTATTATGTATAATTTTATTTTTACGGATTTTTCGGCTGCTCTGACTTACCATTGTTTAGCTGTTTATTGTTGGTATTTATGGAATTAAAGCAAATCTAATAGTAAAAGCAGTAAAATGTTGTGAAGCAAATTGTGCTTGAAGGCTTGGTTTAGAAAGCACTGCAACTGTGAATAAAATATATGTTATTCATGGTTTGCACAAGTCTGTACACTGAATATAAACATGCAAATAAACCTTTGTCTATTTCCTTTGATAAACAATACAGTTCACAAGGTACATGTTTATGAAGGATCAATGCAGATAGAACAGTCTGTTAATAAGACTGGCAAAACACAAAATTATACAAATAAAGATGAAAAGCATGCATAAATCAAAGTATATAATAAGCAGTTGAAAAACAGCCTGGCAACGTGTTTATTCACAAAAGTATTTGATCTTGCTAGCCCAAAGCAATGTTTTTCAGTTGCCTCGTAAGTGCTGTTTTAGCATACAGTAGCAACATGACAATGAATGCATTGTTATTTAAATGCATTTAAAATTACTTTACATTTGCTGTTGGATTTTTTTAATACTTAATACATACTGGTTAGATTTAGATGAATAGGCACAATGCTTTTATACCAGATTAAGGAACAGAGGTCATGTTCAAGCCTCTTAATAATTGTTTAACCATTTCAAAATGTGAAGTGGTAATTTTTTCCATAATGTGGACAGTTTTCAGGCCCTTTACCAGTCTTCAGTACTTTTATAGTAACTGTCAATGTCAGTTTCTTCTGTCTGAATTTATAAAGTGATACAATTTATTTAAAAAATACAAATTCACAAAAGGCCATTATTGAGCTATGTTTCAAATATAGACAAAACCTGTCTACGTGAATTTTATTTGATTGTTTTTAGTCTGATAACGTCCATCAGTCTGTCCAAGTTCAGTACTTGCTTCTTCATATTCAAAGTCATGAGGAATCTGAGCAGATCACAAAAAACAGCCAGCATGACAAAGGAATCTATCAGAAAGAAGGGCCAAGTTCATTAGCGGACCCATGTGCACACACATACACATGCGCTCATATATGCACGCACATACAGACATGCATATGTGCATGCGCACACACACACACACACACACACACACACACACACACACACACACACACACACACAGACACACACACACCCAGAGGCAAGTTAAAGATTGATAATATACCAAATCCTTGACATCTTTAGTATATAGCAGAAAAACAAATACAAGGCAAAACCCCACATAAATACATGGAAGAAATGGGGAGAGAGAGAAAGACACCAAAATACTAAAGGATGCAACTCATCCTGCAAAGTCTGTTTATGAGCCTGTCATCACGTAAAAGATAGCTCAGTATTCAATGCAGGAAAACTAGATTCAAAGACAGTTTTTATCCAAAGGTGATCAGACTTCTTAATCCCAACATTAGGTCTGATCACTGACAGGTCAGGAAGTTGGGACATCCCATTCACTGTACGATATTATTTTATCTGTTATTTATTAAGCCCGCCAACCATTATAATTTATACTATTAACCCAGGTGCAATATTTTTTCTTCAGCTGCTACTGATGTGTGCTTGTTCACCCATAATGTGGTACATGGTTCATGTGCAATACTATTACCTGAACTTTATTGCTAGATGTGTGTGTTTTGTTTGTATCTTAACAAGTGTGTGTTCCTAGGAATAAATGTAGCTATATACTTAAGTATAGCGTTAATTTATAAGATGGAGGTAGTATGTTGTAAATTATGCCTTTCTATGTACGTGATTTCTTTTTTCTGTCCCATATTGAGCTGATTGCGTGGAATCTCATTTAATCCATACTTGTGTAGATCTAAATGACAATATAGCTACTTTTGACTTTTTGAGACTCCAGACATAGAAGATTTCATAAAAAAATGAAACCACAGAGTCAAACAAATTGAAGCAACTATATTAAATATCGTACAACTTTCCTTTTTTTTTTGCTTAACATTAGTAATATACTCCATACTGTCTCTTTTTTAAATCATAACATAGTTAGCAAAAACAAAAATGATTTATAAGCCAGTTTAATTGTAGATGAGATACAAATAGCATTAAGCATTTTTATGTTATTCTTTATTACTCTTTAGCGAAGAATACTTAATATTAGTCACATTATATTTTAATTTTTTTTCTTATCATATGGTATCATAACTCTTTCTGTTTGTTCTTTATAGTATAAACTGGAATTTGGTATGACAGCCCAAAATACCACACACAGGATTTAGTCTCACTCGTGTGTGTACCTCATGCAAATGACTTCACAATGATAAAGTATCAGAAATGTTCGCAAATCTGTATTAGCTTTCTAAGCATCATAACATGCTCTGGTTTTGTAGCTGCCTTTACATTTTGCTATTTAAATGGGCCCTGGGGATGTAATTTTAGCAAAAAATGAAGCAGACTGTAAAATACTCAACACAGACCTCTGTCACACTCCTGGAATGACATTACTTACATTTGATTTATTGCCCAGTAAGTAAACATGTTTTCTATCTGAAAGCCAGCTCGTACCTCCATTTTATTATGTAACAATTTATGTTTAAATTGACTAAACATGTAATTGTTCCTATATGTGGAATTAGTGATAGGTCTCGTCTATGAATACATGAAACTGCAGCTGACAAAAGTAGTTTGAAGGGTGGTATGATATTCAATATATAACATTTGTCTTTTACAAAGCCAAACTTAGGTTTATAAATCAGTGGAAGTAATTTAAAACCAAATGTATTTTTATGAATTAATGGTAGTGACTTGATATTAACAATGATTAAAGCAGAAACTCACATAGCCATCAGTTTATAAACAATTTACTGCACTAACTTATAGACATAACTGAGGGTCTTTCCCAAGTATCTAGAGTAGATCTTACAGATTTATCTAGATTTCAGCAGATAATAGATTTCAATATGGTTAACAGATATATTCAAGAAGTGCAGTGCTAAATCTTTGCCTCGCATCTCCAGAATTTGGCATTCACTACTCTTGACTTTTGATCATTGTCTGTGTGCTCATTGTGTACAGTGTGTGTGTGTGTGTGTGTGTGTGTGTGTGTGTGTGTGTGTGTGTGTGTGTGTGCGTGTGTGTGTGTGTGTGTGTGTGTGTGTGTGTGTGTGTGTGTGTGTGTAATATTACTGCAGTTGTATTATGAACAGTAGAATTGCTTCTTTTCTCATATACTGCAAAATGTTTTTTCTAGTAGTTTTACAGGCTCAGTGTTACTCAGATTTTTGTTTAAGTTAAATTCAGCTATTTGAAGATCTGTTTATTGTGCCTAGGATTAACAATATTTTGAAATTTCTTGTATCTCAAGGTAATTGACTACTTTTTCCTGTTAAATAGCTTATTAATTTTTATTTCTACCCAGTCAGGCTTATCATTTTTACTCACTTGGGTAACTGTTTTTAATTGGACTAAATATTTCAGTCACCTGTTTTAAAAGGAAAAAGCATACACTAAGGTTTTTAATGCACTCAATAGATGTAAACATGTTATTCTAGTCACTGCCATGGAAAATAATTTGCAGCCTTATAATTGGCTTTATTGTAGTACAGAAAGATAGCAAGTTTCTTCACTGATATAAAACTTTAAACTTTTTATTGAGTCATGACTGTCTTATGGTTAGATATCAGTACTGAACCAGAGATGGTAATCTCAGTCTGCAGGAAGTATTATTGAATGTAACAGACAAATGTAAAATAAAAATAAAAAATAAAAAAAACAGCTATCAACTTTTTATCACTTGTTATACTGTCAACTAACTGAAACAAAAGCCTCTCACTCCATGTTCCTAAGCATCTTGGAATCTTTCAAGGTCCAACAGAACACTCTCATACTAGGAGACTTCAACTACCCCTCCATCAACTGGGAAAACTACGCAAGCACTGATACACTGGCCCAACGCTTCCTGGAATTAATTAATTCCAGTGCGAAGCAACATCTTTGATCTGGTTATTATTAACATGGGTGACCGTTGTTCTACACCAGTAGTCAATCTCTCCCTGGTCAGATCTAACCATAAACTAATCACCATGTAAATCCACATCTCACCCACACCCCCCGTAAAGGTAACTATCTTGAAAAACTTCTCCAAAGCTGACTTTGGACTCCTAAAAACAGAGTTGGCTAACTTCATGGCACGTATGTCAATGGAAAAAAGCTGCATGAGTGTTGAATAATACACCAGTGCACTGTACGAACATGTACATAAATGCATGGAACTAGCCATACCCAACAGAACCAAGATGCTTTCCTCTAAAAAAAGGAAGCCAATCTGGTAGGCCCCTGCCATTAATAAACTCTACAATGGAAGGAAGAAACTGTGTAGAAAAAGGTGAAGTCCCAAGACTGGAAAAACTCCCTTATTAGCCTCAACAAAAAGTTGAGATCCCTCCTCAAATCCTCTAAAGCCAGCTATGAAGGCAGAATTGTGGCAGACACTAAAAACAATCACAAAGCCTTTTATAGTTATATCAAGAACCTCCATGGCAATACCCAGATGTGCTCTGAGTTACTGCACAATGGTACCTCCTATACTGAGCCAACAGATATTGCCAACATACTGTCTGACAGATTCAGTGCCAACTTTACCCCTCCCCCCAAAGGACCAATCACAATACTGGAAGAATTCCAGCCACCCAGCATTACTGCAGCCCAGGTTAAAGCTGCATTGTCCAAGGCCAAGAATGCAGCTTCCATGGGACCCGATAATATCCCTGGCTATGTTCTGCATGAACTACAAAGTGAAATGGCGCCACATCTGTGTGCCCTGTTCAGTCACAGCCTCACCTCAGGCTTTGTCCCTACCGAATGATGCACTGCTTACAGTCATCCCTCTCTATAAAGGGGGAGCGACTACAGACCCTTGGAATTGTCTCCCCATTAGCTTGATGAGTCTGATATGTAAAGCTATGGAGCATCATTATAGATCTGATTAACAAAGATATAGGAAGTCTCCAAACTCTGGACCCCATGCAGTTTGGCTTTTTAAAAGGGAGATCATGCCTGCTCAGCCTGGTTGACTTCTTTGAGTCAGTCACCAGGGCTGTGGATGAAGGTAAGGCAGTGCATACAGTCTATCTCAATCTGGCCAAGGCTTTTGATATCATTCCTCACACAGGAATTATTGATAAACTCACCAAACTAGGCATCAACCCCTATATCACTAGATGGGTTGCAAATTGGCTCACAGATAGAACACACAGTGTGAAAGTAGCGAACTCCAAGACAGACTGCCAACCAGTCACGAGTGGAGTCCCACAGGGATAGGTTCTGGGACTCTCCTGTTCGGTATCTACTTCTCAGAAGTCCAGGCCAATACAAAGGGACTCAGGCTGACCACGTTTGAAGGTGACTGCAAGCTGGGAGCCATTATTAACTCCCCAAGTGATGCAGACATCCTACAGAAAGGCCTTACTGAGACCAATGACTGGTGATGAAACCATGGCCTTAAGCTTTATGCCAAACAATGTGTCTTCATCCCCTTTGGTAAAAACTCAGTTTCCACTAACTACCACATCGATGGGAGCCCACTGAACACTGAAGGTGTTATAAGAGATCTGGGGATGCAGGTTGACAGCAATCTCTCCTTTGACTACCACATTTCCACTGTGGTCAGAAAGCCCTTCTCTCTGGCATATCTCATTACCAAGGGTTTTGCATCCAGGAAAAAAGAGGTCATCGTCTCTCTCTACTCTTCCCTCATTAGGCCAATTATCGAGTATAATGCCCCATTTGGCATGTACCTCACCAGACACATGCAATAGCTGGAGTGGCCACAGAAGTACCTTACGAAGAGGATCCTAAGCATTAAACACATGTCCTACATGGACAGACTCAAAAGACTCCAGCTATTCTCTGTCTCATATCACCTACTTAGAGGCGATCTCTGCTTGACTTACAAAGCCATGTCTGACCCAGCTTTGTTAGGAATGCTACATCTAAAGAAATCCCAATCCTTCCACACCACACACTCCGGAGACGTCAACCTCATTACCACAATCAACAGAACATGCTGGAAGGACAGGTTCCTCACCCAGAGACTGCCCATGCTCTGGAATAGGCTTCCCATACATATTAAGCAGAGCACCTTGCTGTCCCTCTTCAAGAGAAATCTTGATAAGTGGATGGGTAATAGAATGTTCACCCTGGGGATCACTCCAGTGGCTCTACTTGATAGAGGCTCTGGGAACTAACGCTGGGTGGCATGATGCCAGGGCACTTCTATGGGCTAGGTTTGTAAAGGCTCCAGGGCCATTAGCCTAGTACATACCTATGAACCTATGATGTGTGGCAATGTGTGTTATCACTAATGTTAGAGAGGAAAGGCCAGAATCTAACTGACCAAAAAGCACAACTGATCACAGAGTACATGTTGTCACCATTTTACTATGTATCCACCAAATGTGGTAATTTCCAGTATGTATGGGACATATCTGTATCCTGCATGCATAGCCAGCCTTAGGCATAGGCCAGCTAGGTGGCCACCTAGGGCAATACACTACTGTAGCAAGGGCACTTTTCCAGCATTTGTTTGTTTATTTATTTTTTGTAGTAAATAACAGTTTTTTTTAAAATGTGTTGAATGAATGGAGGGAAAAAACTGGTGAGTAAGACAAACTGTGAGAAAAGGAAAGAAAAACGTAATATGAATGGTGTAGGTAGTCCAGGATGGGGGCATCGGTTGGTGTGTGTGTGTGTGTGTGTGTGTGTGTGTGTGTGTGTGTGTGTGTGTGTGGGGGGGTGCTGCAGACCCTTTTACAAGGGCACCAGTTGACCAAAGGCCGTCCATGCCTGCGTGTAAGAGGGTGATTGCTGATGTTGGTATGGTACTCCACTGGATTCCTGTTGAAAGTTTAAGGAGGGCAAATGATCTCCTAAAACAGTGAAAGTTTAGGTACAGTTAGGGTAAAATATACACTTAGCTTAAAATTGTTATATCTCAGAGAATTCTCCTTCTCCAAGATGTGGCAGTCTTTATTTGTATTTTATTTTTTAACCCTCTTTTGTTCTGCAGACAGAGGGACAGAGACACACACAGTAGTATATTAATGGCCCATAACCCCTAAGACAACCATCCACCTTTAAGAGATACAAGGGCCACAAGGTGCGCACCATATGTATAAGTAGGGGTTTTGATTTTTGGGTATGCAGAGAGGGGAAAACCCCTAACTGGGTGAAGCAAATAAGACAAAACAAGTGTCAACACCCACAACTCAAGCTTATTCATGCTCCCCCCAGCTACTGAATGGCATTCTGCCTGCAGCCAGGGAATCACACCCCAGACTCCACTCTAGAATGCTCCAGCTACAAGCAGAACCATATTTCTTCTCTCTGGGATGGATGAACTGACATAAGCAACTCACTATCACTTTCTGCACCTGAAACACTGGTTGAACTCAGGTTGGTTGGACCATAATAAAGGCTCCATGTCTCTGTGTGATGGAACCAGGCCTGAGGTACAGTAATGTTTGTTCTTGGTGAGTATGTGTGTGTGTGTGTGTGTGTGTGTGTGTGTGTGTGTATATATATATATATATATATATATATATATATATATATATAAGTTATGGGTGAGGTGCAGCCTTATTTTTGTAATAGTCACATTTAATTTCCATAGTGAGCTGTCATATCTCATCTTGTACTTTCGGTATGCCTTCTCTGTTGAGTTGGCAGTAACTGACCTTAAAGACATCAAAACAAACCAAATGGTGTAGAATTCTGTACAAAGAACTTCAAAAAACAACAGTTTTACAGACCAGTAGAAGAAAAACCACATGGACTCAAGCTGAAGTTAATTTATTCCTTCCTTGCCTACAAGAAGCACATGTCAATAAACGTTTACATGGTATTCCCAGTGCATCATTAGTATTGTAACTTGTCATATAATGTTTGGATTTTTTTTTCCTATTCATAAACAATAGTTGAATACATTTTATAGTGTAACCCCTTGAAAAATAGTCCCTTTTTATACTGTAATATGAGTTTTGTACGTTGGTTTTAAACTGTGAATGATTTTTTTATTTAGTGGACATTTGTGGAATAACTAACTTGAAGCTCCCCACACCATTGTCATGCCTGGCACTGACTAATGAACAAACATGTAATTTCAGTCTGCTATTTACCAATAATGCATGTATTGTCATGCCGTAGTAATACCAAAACCAGAATAAGGTGAAAATATTTTTTTACAGTTTCTCCTGACTAGTGTTAGTAATGCCCATTTCCAGCATGGAGATTGCAACCCCCTCCACCCCTACCTGTTGTCTAACAGTGAACAAAAAAAAAAAAAAAGTAAGACATATACTATAAAGAGGAAATAGGGATTTGTACTTCAGTTATGTGTAAGGGAACCGCACCCCTGGACCCCTGCCATATTCTAATAGTGAAAAAAAACATTTAAGAAGAGTATTACTTTCTTCCCAACTAGCTTCCAAACCTCCACAGGAATACCATCCTGTAAATTGGTTTACATCACACTTTTTTCTCATCTCCTCCTATCCTAACTGTTAACAGTTGAGCCTCCTCTACCTCTAACCTTGGCATATGTAATTCTTCCATAAACATTTCCATTTGTACTTTTTCTTGATTTCCATATTTCTCAGCTTTATATAGATTTTCATAACATTTATGAATTATTTCTAATACCGGTATAGGAGTTCTCTTTTGTCCTCTTTAGTTTTTAATTTACTTTAAAGGAAGTACATAAAAAGGATTTGTAACAACACCTTACAGTAAGACACTGTCCGGTTCGATTCTCAGCTAGAGCGTCTTCTGCGTGAATGGGCGTACCTTCGTTGAAGGTTGTGTGTCAGGGCTGGCAACTCGGCATGTAAAAATCAACTGCCAATCATTAGCGGACTGGAGTTCCACTGTGGTGACCCCTAACCGGGAAAAGCCGAAAGACACAACAACAACAACAACATGCTCCAGATTCCAAAAGGGTCATTTATTGTGGAGGCTTTCTGTCAAGGGGCTCACTGATTCAAGCAGCCAATAGCCACATGCACACACATACGCATAAGAAAGGAGGCAGAATTTGGACTTTGGAGTGACTGTGGATGCCACAGTGTTGCCAATGATATGCCAGTAACACTTTTCAATGAACAATCACTTTACATTATGCTCCAGATTAATAAATGCTGCATTCCAGTACATACAGTTTAAGAGTATGTTAGAATGCATGCATCAGACATGAATTCTGCATGAATCATGCACAACTCAGAACATCTCCAGCTAATTTCCATATTTTACTGAGCAGATACAGTGCCATGAAGACAAGGAAGAACAAAACACATAGCATTCATACACACACACACACACACACACACACACACACACACACACACACACACACACACACACACACAGTGGCCTAGTCAAGTATCATGTGGAGGTAAGATAGACGCAGAAGTTCAGGGAAGAAGGTTATAATGTGAGTAGCACAGCCAAGGCAGATGTATTGCCATAGTGCTTGATTGGTTAAACTCTGTGGGGCAGGGTGTGTGCAAAGGCTTTGTTAGAATTAACTGGGAAGGTATAAGTGTGATTGTGTTGTGTTTGTGCAGGTGGACTGATTTGCACAAAATGCTTCAGCTGCTGAATACTTGAGTTAAGTGTCATGCACAGATAATTGAAAAGATAGAAATTCCTGCACCTTATCGCTTCACAAGGACGATCTTCTGCTGACTTCCATTCACAAAATGTTAATATAGGTGATTAAGTCATCATCATCATCATCAGCCCCCTTTTCCCCATTTCCTACAAGTGATTGGGGTATAGTGTTAACTGTCACCATCTCTCTCAATTCAGTGCCACACTCCTGACTTCTTCAACACTCATGCCTGACTGTCACAGATCTCCTTTTACACAATCCATCTACCTCTTTGCTGGACGTCCTTGGTTCCTCATACCTTCTTCCTGTCTGTCCCAAATCTTCCTCACCAGATTGTCTTCTCCTTTTCTGCACATGTCCGAGCCATCATAGTTTGTTCTCTTTGATCTTTTCTGCAATTGTAGCTACTTTGCCTTCTGCTCTTATGTTGTCATTTTTTGTCTGTCCCAGAGTGTGCATCCTACCACCCATCTCAGGCACTTCATTTCCATCACCTCTAACTTCTTCATCTGCTCTGCCTTTACTGCCCAGGTTTCTGTACCATACAGTAGTACTGGTCACACCACTGTTTTGTACATCTTACTTTTCAGCTTCTTTGGCATTCTTCTGTCATAGACTACACCTGAGACTCTATGCCAGTTGACTGCAGCCCCTCTAATTCTAGCTTTGATCTCTTTATTCAGACTTCCCTTCTCCTCAACCACCCCTCCCAGATACTTGAAGCTAATTAATTGTTCCACTATCTTTCCTTCTGTTTCAGTTCTCAGCTTCTTCTGATTTCCCCAATAGGTAATTAAGTATTCTCAGTAAAAACTTTAGATGTGATGAACTCAAGTAAAGCTCATGTAAAAAGATAAAGGAGACACTATAAAATGTGCTGAAAATTTTATTTCTCTAAAAGGACACTGCATCTGGGAACATGCCTTTATCCATCCCTGTCTTTTAACTTATACATACTTCTTTTTGACAATGTTCTTGGGGTAATCAGTGTATGAAATGTGATAAATTTCAGAATGTGTTACTTTCAAAGCTAGAAGAGAGATAAGAATCACTTGATTTATGACACAGTAAGTACCCCCTAATTTTTCTACATATAAGTTGTAGTGCATCAGGGCTGGTAACTCGGCACGTAAAAATCAACTACCAATCATTAGCGGACCGGAGTTCCGCTGTGGCGACCCCTAACTGGGAAAAGCCGAAAGACACAAGTTGTAAATATTACTGCTCCCTACTGAAGTACTGAACTGTCTATGTAGCACTTCCTTATTACAGATGACAGTAAATATACTACAGGATGCAGCAGTTAGTTTTCTTGTTTTAGGTGTTGCTCTAATTCACTTTTTACAGTTAGGTGTTGCTCTAATTCACTTAAAAGTTAATAGAGCAGCAGGTTTTGCATCAACATGCATTTACTAAACAGTATGAAGTGTGAAGCTCTAATGTTAGCATTATTGACTGACTAATCCTCTGTGATTTGCCAGAAAATCAAAAATGTTATGAGGGATGGCATAGTCTCACTATACTCAGCCCTCATTAGACCAATACTTGAGTACAGTGCACCCTTCGGCATGTAAGTGACCAGGCATTTGCAACAGCTGGAGCGGCCACAGAGGTTCTGTACTAAAAAAAGTCCAGGGTGTAAATATGTCCTATGTGGACTACCTCAAAGTCCTTCCCCTACAGACTACTGAGGTGCGATCTATGCCTAACCTAACAGCCATTTTCCAATCCAGGCCTGGTGATCTTCTACACATTTGCAAAACAAACAACACTTGAATTACCCAATCTAAAGATCTAAACTTTGTATGTGACATATCTGTGGGATAGGCACCCCTTCATGCAAAACAGAGCTCTTCCCTAAGCCTGTTCAAATGAAATTTGGACTGGTGGGCTTGTCACCTGTGGCCCTTAAGGACAGGAGCAGGTTTTAGAAGCCCTAAGGCACAGGCATGTACCAAAGCTGTTCTAGCCCATGAGTATTGATAGTTAGGAAAATTGGGGCTTGAGTGGCTAGGTTTGAAAAGGCTCGAGGGCCATTAGCCTAATAACCTCCTATGATTTTAAAATGCGAGGCAAAATCAGGGATATTCTGCAGAATTCTGGACAATTGAGATGTATGGTCTATTGTCACTTTTCACTTTATCTTTTGGTTTTTCTCAGTCATTGTAAAGACATGTAAAAATGAATTGGTGACCCTCCAAATTGTCCACCCAAGTGAGTATGAATATCTGTGTGTACAAGCACATCTTGCAACATGGTATCATACCGTATCATACCGCAGAGCCTGTTTAAACCTCACTATTCATGCCACAGTTTTTCCAGTTATCAATACTCATCTGCTAGAACAACTTTGGTATATGCTTGTGTCTTAGGGCTTCTACAAACTGCTCCTGTCCGTAAGGGCCCAATTTATGCAAGGACTCCTTTCCTATGTCCACGATGATGTGCATGTGCGAACTGAGACAAGAACTTGCTTCCACTACCCTACATCAACTGCTGCACCATTCCTTAGCACAAAAACAAACAGGCTTCCCCCAGCTCTTGGACCCCTGAGTTCCGTTAACTGCCTGCGACATAATGCTGTATGTTCCGTTAACTGCCTGCGACATAATGCTGTATGTTCCGTTAACTGCCTGCGACATAATGCTGTATGTTTGTGTTTTTTACTGTCTAACCCATGTTTTATCTTTACCTCTATGTGGCTTTCTCACAAATCACTGGGACAAACTCATTCCCCCCTTTTGCTCTCCACTTCTTCCCTTTTTTCTACATACAATTAATCATCATGTTATCTTGGCCTGTTATGCTATTTTTCTAGTTTATTCTTCTGTGTCTTTTTTACCCCCACCATATTTCAAATAGTATTTTTATGTTTCTTCTCTTAATTTCACTTATAAACCCTATCTTAATATTGCTGGAGTTTTTATTGCAGTATTTTAAATGCGTACCCTATAAATAATCAAATGCATCTGCTCTATAGTTACGTAGTACAAACATTCCAAGATAACTGCATTTTCTTACTGATTGTTTTTGCTTCGCAAATGTGCATTTGTGACTCGGTTCTTAATGCCATCTGGGATTAGTCTCCCTGTCATGGGTGTACTGAGTGTTGGGTTAGACTCCATTTCCCCTATGATCTAAATTGGATTAAGTGGGTGAATGGAGAATTAATGAATGAAAAATGTATGCCATTTCATTTCTCAGTCTGGCCAAACAGAGTATCATTGCATTTCCTTTTAGAAAGCAAAATAATTTCCTGTTATATGATGGGCAGCTTTGCTACTTTCATCCCTAAGCTTTAAGCTTATTGATTGGGATTACTTCATGTCTTTACCTAGTTGGCTGCTAGCTCATACATGTCCATATTTTCCATTTTTGTATCGCAAGATCATGCAGCACTGACCCTTACGACAGTATGAGACCAATCTTTGGATTAGCCACAGAGGAAAGACACTCATTACTAATCTAAGATAACGGGTAACTGCTGCAGTATATGTAATGAGTAACAGTCATTACTACTCTAAGATAAAAAAGTAACTGCTGCAGTATGTAATGAGTAACAGTCATTACTAATCTAAGATAACAGGTAACTGCTGCAGTATATGTAATGAGTAACAGTCATTACTACTGTAAGATAACAGGTAACTGCTACAGTATGTAATGAATAATAATCATTACTACTCTAAGATAACAGGTAACTGCTGCAGTATATGTAATGAGTAACAGTCATTACTACTGCAAGATAACAGGTAACTATTACAGTATGTAATGAGTAACAGTTATTACTAATCTAAGATAACAGGTAACTGCTGCAGTATATGTAATGAGTAACAGTCATTACTATTGTAAGACAACAGGTAACTGCTACAGTATGTAATGAGTAACAGTCATTACTAATCTAAGATAACAAGTAACTGCTGCAGTATGTAATGAATAACAATCATTACTACTCTAAGATAACAAGTAACTGCTGCAGTATATGTAATGAGTAACAGTCATTACTACTGTAAGATAACAGGTAACTGCTACAGTATGTAATGAATAACAATCATTACTACTCTAAGATAACAGGTAACTGCTGAAGTATATGTAATGAGTAACAGTCATTATTACTGTAAGATAGCAGGTAACTGCTACAGTATGTAATGAGTAACAATCATTACTACTCTAAGATAATGGGTAACTGCTGCAGTATATGTAATGACTAACAGTCATTACTACAATAAGATAACAAGTAACCGCTGAAGTATATGTAATGAGTAACAGTCATTATTACTGTAAGAAAACAGGTAACTGCTACAGTATGTAATGAGTAGAGAATATCACCTTTGCAATTCTGATATTCAGAGGAATACTAGTTGAAATCTTTTCATTTTCCTTCTTTGTAATAATTTTCCCTGCCTATGTAACATCTATGTAACATCTATGTAACATGTATGTAACATCTATGTAACATGTATGTAACATCTATGTAACATCTATGTAACATCTATGTACCATCTATGTACCATCTATGTACTATCTATGTAACATGTATGTAACATCTGTGTACCATTTTCTTAAAACTGTGATGCACAGTTTGTACCTCCACCATTGCTTTATATAGCCAAAGTGTAATGTTGCCAGAGAATGCTATCGCTAATGTGTTACCCCTTCATTTTGTCATCCTTTATTTCCTTCTGTGAATGTTCCCTTTAACAGTCATGTCTGATGCTGTGTAGTTTGAAATTTCCCATTTGACACCATCTCTTAGCAAAAAATGCTTTTCTGTATTGTTTGACAAGACCAATTTGTTAATGTTTGCTGATGTGTCATATTGGCATTGTGCTATTTTTCCCATTGTCATACATGGTATCTTTTCCCATTGGAGTTTTTTAACAATGAGGTCATACATGGTATCTTTTCCCATTGGAGTTTTTTAACAATGAGTCCTTTTACGGTAGTTACATTTAGGTAGCATGTTTTCTTTCTACTGTGTCCTTCAGTAATCTGCTTTTCATTTTATAGTGCTTTCACATTATGGCCCAATTGTCATCATCATCATCATCACCATCAACCCACTTTTTCTCATTTTCTACATTGGGTCAGAGTGCCATGTCAACTGTTGCCTTCTTTCTCAATTTAATGCACTCTCTGTAATGGTCGTGCCTGATTGTCACATCTCTTCTCTCAGGCAATCCGTCTCTCTGTTTGCTGGACATTTCCTTTTGCTTTCTTCTTTGTCTACCACATCTTCTTCAACAGATTGTCTTTTGCTTTCCAGCACAAATGCTCAAACCAGTGTAATAAATTCTGTGTCATCTTCTCTGTAATTGGAGCTAATTTGGCTTCTACTCTGATGTCCTCATTTGTCCATCTATTGCATAGTGTGCATCTTACCACACATCTAAGGCACTTCATCTCCATCACCTCTAGCTTCCTCAGGTGGTCTGCTTTACTGCCCAGGTTTCTGTACCTTACAGTAGTACTGGTCACACCACTGTTTTGTACAGCTTACTTTTCAGCTTCATTGCAATCTTCTGTCATCAGTTAACGCTGACACTCTATGCCAGTTGCCAGTCCCTCTGATTCTAGCTCTGATGTTCTCATTCAGATTTCCCTTGTCCTTCACCGTCCCTCAAAGATACTTGAAGCTCTTCACCTGTTCCATTATTTTCCCTTCCATCGCAGTTTTCAGATTCTTCTGATTTAATCCATTTACTGCCATTTTAAATGTCTTCTCTGTACTCAGTTTCATCCCATGTGCCTGCAGTTTTGCATTCCATCCCATTATCCTTTTTTGAAGTTCTTGCACAGACTCTGCCTGCAAATAATGTCACATTGTCTGTATACAGCATCTTTGCTTATCTGTCCCTCTGACCTGTTTGCTAATGTAGTCCATCACCAGTATGAACAGCAGTGGTCTTAGAGCTAAACCCTGGTGCACCCCCACTCCTACTGGGAACCTCTCTTTAATACCAAACTGTACTTGTACTTGAGTTATTGGGTCCTTGTTCATAGCCTGCACTAATTCTACCAGGGTTTCTGGGACTTTGAACCATCACAGGACTGGCCAAATCAGCTTTCTTCAGACCTTCTTATGTACATTCTCCAAGTGTAGGAATGCCCAGTTGGACACTTTCTTCATCAGTTGCTTCTTCTCACCTACCTTTCTCACTGCAAACATTGGGTTGGTTGTGCTGTATTCTGATCTGATCCGAACTGCCCATCTCACCGTCTCCCAGGGGTGTAGCCAGTTTTTTTTTCAACTTGTACTCTTAAGATCGCGTACTGTTGCCCTCCCATCATTAATGGAGTCCCCCTACAGTCAGTCAGGCTGTCTCACAGTCTCTCTTTCACACTGCGCACCCGAAGTGAAGGCCCATCTAAAATCAGTATACTGTCAAATAAAAGGGGATTAGCATAGGGTTATATACTGGCTTGAAACACCACATTGTGTTGTAGCTTCCTGTCCAAAGTTCTATAATGAAAGTATTATTCAGATAAGAGTTGCATTACAAGAAACTCATCTATGACAAACAAGATGGCTAGTCCAACAGGCAGTCACAACCACAGGTAACTGGCATTTAAAAGACTTGTTATACTGGGACAAACCTTTTTCACATCAAGGTAACCATTTGCACAGAGGTTCACTCATACCAAATCTTGCACATAGCATAGCTCAGTCACAGACTTGTACTTCTCTTTTGATGATCAGGGGAGTTGTTCAGTGTTCTGATGTTAGCTTAATAAGTCAATGTAACAACCTAAATAATTCACAGGAAGTCTCCTGCCAGTCCAACTCAAAATTCTGCATGCAAAGCATATACTAAGTATGCTAAAACACAATCTTACCCATTCCATAAGCCACCAGCTAAAACTTAATAGGACCTCAGTAGCTGGTCAGGTATCAGAAATGGTTGCCATCATTCTAATGAACCACACCCTTGCCAGGCCAAAGCCATCACGCAAAAGTATGTGTTATCTCAAAATATTTGCAGACATTTAAAATGGCTACTGGGGTAAGTTGTTTTATGGCTACTTTGGTAGGTTTTTTTGTGCTCTACTTTTGGACCACTTGATGTTAACAACTTAAACCATTTGCAGCAAAAGGCTATCAGTCAATCTAAGACTAAACACAGCATACAAACATATATTAAATTTGAGCTCAGAATTTAAGTATGCTATCTGGATAACACAACCACCTGAACTGTGACACTGCATTTTTCCAACTCATATCCAAAATTTGATTTGCAAAAACAATGGTAAAATGACATTTACAAATGACATTGTAGCTAGAAGGGCCCTTAAAATGATTAGTGCAAGAATTTACAAAATGGGCAAACACAAAATAACCAGAGCTGTTTTCACAATTTGACCTGTATCAACCCTTGCAGCTGCTCATTGCAGCAAATTAACTAGCAACATCCAAAACTGGACACTTTCTGCATAAAACAAAAAGCAGACTCACCATATGATGCTGCTAACTCATGCAAGTTGTGCCCTTGAAGTACTGAGCGAGGAACAACTTTGGCTTAACATCCAACGATCTTGCACTTGGAACACCTCACAAACTACATTCATCTCAACAGAAAAAGACAGGCAGTATGGTGGCTTTATGTTTGAGATGTCTGCTTCATAGCTTTATTGTTAGAAGTTTAATCTTGATCTCTGGGCATTGTTGTAGAATGCGTATATTATCGCTAGGTTTGCAATTATTTTTCCAGGTATTCTACTTTCCTCCCAAAACATCCTGTCTGACTGCCTACTCAAATGAAAAAAATATATATATATATATATATCAATACGTATTGCATTTATTTACTTCTGTTCTTGTGGCTTGGATCATAGTTGAAAAGGGGCCAAGCTACAGCAATTTTACTTACCTAGTCAACACATGACAAAATACACAACAGCATACATATTTTTTGACAGCATATTACACGACTAAGTGTTTCTCATTAATGGATTACTCAGCCAATAGATTTCTTTACTGAAGTACATCAACTTAATTTATAAGTTTGTGAAATGTTCATAGATTAACACTAGGTTAACTGCCTTTATGGGCCATTTTAAACCTAGGCAAATGACACCATGTGAAAATCAAGCCCTGCACCTTGTGCTTGGAAGGTAAGCACCTTCATCATTATGCCAAACTCTGTCAAGCATGCCTCATTTTAGTTCCTTATTCTGTGTCCTAAAAAAGTCCAAACACCTTGTACATTCACTTTGAAAGGGTCTCTCTCACATTCCAGGTTAAGAGTTTTTTAACTGGTTTTCATGGTAGACAATATTGAATTATATTAATTCAACAAAATAACTTTTCATAATTGTATAGCATATCTACTGTCATCATAATGCAAGAATTAGGGACAAAGCAAAAAATAATGAGGGACAACGACTGAAAATGAGTTTTAAGTATTGCTCTTATATACTTAGTTGTTAGAATATCATATTTTGAATTAGCATGCATTTTATGGAGGAATTAACATTTGAAATTCAAATACCTACCTTTGTTTAGTGACTGCTGTATTCAACTATTTGCCAGAAAAACATTTACATTTTATGAGAAAAGAATCATAAAAATATGAGGCAAAATCAGTGCCATTCTTTGAAATCAAGGACAGTTAAAAGCTATAATATACAGCATTGCCTATTTTACCTGGTACCCTTGGACAGCATCCCAGACTGGCACTCCCTCAAGCTAAAATTGAGGATATTAAAGAATACATACTCAAGCCATTTAAATATTCATACATGCAATCTGTGTTTGTCAGACTGAGATACTGATTGAAGTGCCAGGGTTTTGTTTTGTCCATGGAGCACAGGCTCAGAGTATGAATGCTACCTTGTCCTTCAGAGAAAGAACGGTTCTGCCACCAATCTTGCTAAAAACTTGAAAACTTTTAATAAAAATAAAACAATGATAAAATAAAACACACTGACTCATAAACCGGATAAGCGCTTTCGGTGTAATACCTTTTTCAAATCCTAAATGTTAGCCAGTAAAACTTCCTGTTAAATACCTTCATTCTCTGGTATTCACTCATTCAAAGATACTTAGTAGCCATTACAATGTATACGCCCTTTCAATTAGGTTATTTAGAGTGCTGAAGAGGTTTTCCATTTAATGCAGGTTTTAAAGGAACAAATGCATTCAGACCTGGTGGCTGATCTGAACGCAAGTTCATTATCCACTTCATCTCTTCAATTTCTGTTTGATTTACTAAATCACCACCGCTTAATGTTTCATGGAGCCTAGTTAGTGTCATAAACTTAAAAGAATGGCTACCATTTGCACTAATATGCATATAAAGCGCATTACTAGTAACTTTATTTCTTATGTCGGATAAATGTTTTAGTATACATTCTTTAAACATTTGGTTCATTTTTCCTATGCAGTATGCCTTGCAATAACTGCAGGTTGCCACATATATGATGTTCTTACTCCAACAATTTGCAAATCCTTCAAATTTATAGTTTTTCTTGGTTAAGGGATGTGTAAAGATATTCGAGTTGTTAATGTAAGAACATGCCTTGCAACTTTCACATTTGAACATACCAACTCTCCTTCTCATTTAAAAGATCCTATTTTCAGAGATGGCTTCAGTTTCTGTTTTATGGCATAGCAGTCTTTTTAGATTTTTTCCTGTTTTTGAAAGAAAAACTGGGCTGATCTCCAACAATTTCTCTAATTTTATTGTCAGATGTTAACACTGGCCAAAATTTTTTAATGATGGTACAAATTGCAAAATTGTCAGTACTATATGTTAGCTGACATCTCAGGTTAGATTTTGGCTCTTTTTGTTTGGCCTTAATTATTCCTCCTTAGTCCGAAAAATAAGGTCTTGCTATCTGAGATCATTATTCCAACGTAGTTGCTTCATTAGTTTGTATTCCTTTGATTGTATATCCCCTCTTGGTAAAGACATTAATGAGTTTAGTTTGCTCTTCCATATAGTTTTTGTCCCTCGTACAAAGTTTAGATACTCGAGTTAATTGATTGGTCACCATTTTATCAAGGGCATGTCCAGGATGCATACTGGTATTGTGTATCAGATGATTATTCCATACAGGTTTTCTGTACATTCTAGTACTGATACATTGTCTATCATCTAACATCAACTTAACTTCCAAAAATTCTATCTCCATATTAGAGGAGGTCATTTCGAATTCCAAAAATTAAGTTGTGTTGGTCAAAAAATTACAAATTGCTCCAAAGAAGTTGTCACCTTCCCATAGAAGAAAAATATCATCCATGAATCGATTGTAGAAAATTATATTATTGTTCCATTTGTTATTAACATCCACTTTCCATAACTCTTCCCATCTTGCCAGGACCAAATTAGCATAGCTCTTTGCACATGGGGTTCCCATTGCTACTTCCAATTTCTGCAGATAATAGACACTACCTTGTAGAAATACGTTATTATATAAAACCAAGTCTAGGAGACTGCATATTAGGTGGATATCAATAGTTGTTTCATGTTTTACATCAAAGTCTCTGATGGTTTCAATTCCCCATTCATTAGGTATGGAAGTGAATAAACTGTTCACACCCAAGGTTACTAGTAGTAAATCCCTATAGATGTTCATCTGTTGTATTTTCTTGTAGAGTCTATTCAAGAATTCAGCCAAGTCCTTAATCACTGCAGATGCATGGGGTAGCAATTTTCTTTAACTCCCCTTCTATAAAAATAGAAAGGGGTTCAGTTGTCCATCCTTTTCCCGAAACAATAGGTTGCATAGGAGGGTCATGTAGATTCTTGTGTATCTTAGGTATTCCATAGATGTCAGGTATAGTAGGATGATGCACTTCAAAAAAATCAGACAGCTCTTTACTTTTAGATCTTTTTATCAATTTGTCATAAAGAGTATCTTGGACACTTTGTATAATCCTATTCAGTTCTCTTTTATTAATCTTTTATCAATCCTCTGGTAAGTAACTATATCCGCTAGCATCTCCTTCATTTTGATATCATAGAACGACATATCCATAACTACAATTGCCCCTCCCTTATCAGCTTGCTTGATCATAATGTCCTGCATATTCTGTAGTTCAAATAATGCTTTCTTCTCATTTAGAGTTAGGTTATGGAAATGTTTACTTCCCTTCTGTTGTCTGTATTCAGCCACTTTGATTTCACATAATCTTATGAAGGCATCTACAGTCGGATGACAAACAGGAACGAAAGTATTTGGTTTCCTGTATCCGTAACTAGCTTGAGATCCTCCATTATTTGTATTCCCAAAAAGATATTTCAAAGTCACATTTCTTCCAAAATACTTAAAATCTACAGTAAATTCACTCATAGGTGAGTGCAAGGAAGGTATAAAACTCATTCCCTTCTGTAATAACTGAGTCTGGTCTCTAGTTAATTCAGTGCTCGATATATTAAACACAAGGGAATCATTTATTCTTGAAACCTGTGTTTCTTCCTCTCTGTGCTGTGAGGGCATGCTTCCCTTGAGGTGTTGTTCTGCAACAAAAAAAGGAAGCTGTCGGTAAAGTGGTAAATGTATCACTCCGTCTTTGGGTTTAGTGGCATTCTGCATATGCAGATTCTTGTTATTTTGAATAGATATATCTTCTTCACCTTGCTCTGATAGTATTTCAATACTCTCAGTATCAATTACCGAGCTAACATTGTTCTCCAGAGTGTGAGTCACAGCTTCATGAGTTTTCAACACTTCTCTATTATTCTGTCTTGGATTAGTATGCACTTCTGCTTCTGCTACAATTTTCACTGGTTTCCTAGTAGGAACCTCTTCCTTTTCATAATTTGTTGTTAATCCAGTATTTACATTTGTTCTGGTCTGCATGGCCGTCTTCATGTCTTTCGGCCATTCAAACAAATGGCCCTTCTTAAAATCATTAAAATCCCTGGTGAATTTGCTACTTTTCACTCCTTTTAATTTAGCATCATAAGCATCACATCTATCTTGCAGCGTTCCTAGTTTCATCAAGTTATTATCAGATAATGTCATTTGTTCTAGTTCATTTTGTTTTTGTTCTATCAGGGTTGCTGCTTCAACTTCCTGAGGCTTAAAAAAATTCTATCAAAAGTTTCATATAGCTGAAACTGGTTTCTATATTTCTCTTTTGCCATTTGACAAGTAGTTCAGGATACATATTGCCATAAGTTGGCATACATAGGTTCATAGGTTCATACTAGACTATCTGCCCTAGGGCATTTATAAGCCTAGCCAGAGTGTGTTTGGCTTTCGCCACCCATTTTAAATTAATTTTGCTATGCCTTTTTTTGAGGTTAGTATATTGTGCCTCTGTCTAACAGTGACACAGAAGTGATAGCCGGGGTAAACCTACGATCTCCCATCCACTCATCAAGATTCCTCTTGAAGAGAGTCAATGTGGGACTCTGCCTAACCTGGACTGGGATTTTATTCCAGAGTGAAGGGAGCCTCTGGGTTATGAATCTGTCCCTCCAGCATGTCCTATTTATTTCAGTGCTGAGGTTCAAGTCTCTCGAGCACATAGCTCGATGGGATTTGGATTTTCTGAGGTGTAGCATGTCCATTAATTCTGGGTTGGATATGGCTTTATACGTTAGGCATAGATCGCCTCTGAGCAGGCGGTATGCCACTGAGTAGAGCTGGAGTTTCTTTAACCGGGCAGCATATGGCATCTGTTTGAGCCCTTTGATCCTCTTGGTGAGGTACTTTTGGGGTCTTTCCAGTTGCTGCAGGTGTCTGGTAAGGTACATCCCAAAAGGGGCATTGTACTCAATTATGGGCCTGATGAGGGATGAGTAAAGAGGTACGATGACCTCCCCTGATCTAGATGTGAATCCCTTCATGATTAGGTGGGCTATATAAAATGTTTTTCTAACCACTTTGGCCACGTGGTTGTCAAATGAGAGATTGCTATCAACTTGGGTCCCCAGGTCCCTAATGACTTCTTCTGTACTTAATGGATTACCACCTATGTGGTAATTTGTGGGCACTTTGTTTTTGCCAAAGGGGATGACTATACACTTTTGGCGTTTAGCTTGAGGCCATGACTCTGGCACCAGTTGTCTGTTTCTATGAGGCCCTTTTGGAGGATGCTTGTGTCGGCTGGAGAGTTGATTATGGCCCAGTTTGCAGTCATCTGCAAACTTGGTCAGCCACAGTCCTTCCGTGTTGGCCTGTACCTTGAGAAATATATACCGAACAAGAGAGGTCCCAGGACTGAGCCTTGTGGGATGCCACTTGTAACTGGTTTGGAGTCTGACATGACTCCAGCAATTCTAACCATGTGGGTTCTGTCCTTGAGCCAGTTTGCAACCCATCTAGTGACATAGGGGTTTATATTTAAGCTGGTGAGCTTATCTATAATGCCCGAGTGGGGTATTGTATCGAAGGCTTTGCGAGGTCCAGGTAGGCTGTGTGGACCACCTTCCCTCGTCAATGGCCTTGGTGACTGTTTCAAAGAAATCGACCAGGTTTAAGAGGCAGGATCTGCCCTTAACAAAGCCAAACTGGGTAGGATCCAGTGTCTGTAGGTCCCCAATATCTTTATTTATGAGGTCCATGATGATCCTTTCCATAGCTTTGCAGACCAAGCTAGTCAGGCTTATGGGGCGATAGTTTCCAGGATCCGTTGAGGCACCACCTTTGTGGAGAGGGACCACTGTTGCTGTACGCCACTCTTTGGGTACATATCCTGTAGTAAGGCTAAGATTGAACAGTAGTTTTATGTTTGGGTTTAGCTCTTCTTGGAGTTCATGTAGGATGCAGCCCGGGACACCATCTGGTCCCATTGATGCTGTGTTTTTTGCTTTGGAGAGGGCGGCTCTTACCTGAGCATCTGAGATGTCAGGGGGGCAGCACTCTGTTGGGATAGATATTTACACTTTTGGTGGGGAGAGGGGGGAGAAGTTTGCACTGAACCTGTCAGCTAGGATGTTGGCAATGTCTGTCGGCTCGGTGTATTTTTTGTCATTTTGTACTAATTCTGAGCATATCTGGGAATTCCCACCCAGGTTCCTAACATAACTAAAGAAAGCCTTGTGATTATCCTTAGTGTCCTGTGCAATTTTTCTCTCGAAGCTGGCCTTAGACGATTTTATGAGTGCCCGTAGTTTTTTGCTCATACTGATCAGAGATGCCTTCCCTTTTTGGGATTTTGCTCTATCATGTAGTAGCTTCCTCCTTCTATTGTATAGTTTGTTTATGGCTGGGGTCCACCAGACAGGACATCTGCCTTTGGAGGATTGGGTCTTGGTTTTATTTGGGATTGCATGATCCATGCATTCCTGAAGGTGTTCATAGAATGCGTTTATAAAGGATTCTGCGGTCTGGGGCGTATTTTCCACAGGCCCGGGGGCTTTGAAGGATTTCTCCTCGGTTTTGAGGCATGTGAAATTTGTTTTAGAGAAGTTTTTCACTGTGGTTTTCTGGGCAGGGGTGGGGTGGGATGTGAATATCCAGTGAGATTAGTTTATGGTCTGATCTTACCAGTGAGGGATACACTTCTGGTCTGGAGCATAGTGTCCCCATGTTGGTGATGATCAGGTCCAGTATGTTTTCTCCTCTTATGGGAGTGGTAACAAGTTGTTCCATAGCATTTGAGTTTATAAATTCTAGGAACCTTTGGGCTAGGGTGTTGGAGCTAGAGTAATGCTCCCAGTCTATGTTTGGGTAGTTGAAGTCGCCCTATATAATGGTGTTTGGAGAGACCTTCATATTTTCCAGTATTCTCAGGAAGGCCAAGTGGGGTTCCTGTGTTTGGGAGGGTGGTCTGTAGCAGGCTATAAACTGGAAGGCAGTTTTACCCACAGTTAGTTGCACATGGATAGCCTCTGATGCTTCGTGCTGTGCCACCAACCTGGAGGTGTGGGTATCTTTGACGAATATTGATACTCCCCCTCCATTTGTGGTTCGGTCCAAGTTTTGGGGCTGAAAAGCATGGTATGAGGTATAACCTGGTAGTGTTGGGGTGCTCTCGGGAGCCTTGAACCAGGTTTCTGTTACTGGACAGATATCGATGTTCTCCATGCTAAGGAGAGTTTCGAGTGCGTGCATCTTGAGGTTTAGACTTACCCTTAAGCCTTGTGGAATTTCCATATGAAAGCGTTGCCACTGTAAAAGCTTTCATTTAAAAGCTGCATTCTCTACTTCCTTGTAAATGCTCTCAAATAGCAAAGTTTCTCCCCTGTTCATCGGTAGTTCTAAAGTATCATTTTCAAAATTGAAATTTAGAAGTAGGTTAGACAGAATTAAATTATTAGCATAAATCCTTCTACTTGCCATTTGCAATGTTGGCTGCTGTGAAGATGTTGATTCCATAGTGCAGTGAATGTGTGATGCTCCCACCAAAAAATATGCAAGCAAAAAATAAAAAGTAGGTAGTGTCACCAAAGGCAGAGCACATAAAGTTACTTTGATGTGCTCTGCCTTTGGTGACACTACCTACTTTTTCTTTTTTGCTACCTTGTCCTTCACTGGTGTTTGATTGCCATGAGTCTTTCACGTTTTCTGATAACATCCTTCAATGTCTTCTGACGACTTTCTGTCACAGCCATTACCACACTATATTTAGTCTGTCCTTCCCCTGAGTAATAGTCTTTGGATCCTGAACCAGGTGACTTTGTTATACTGCCCTTCCACCATGTCTGTTGGATACAGATGATGTCCAGCCTCCTCCTTACCATCATGTTATTCACTTCCAAGCTGCATCTTGTCAGTGAACCTTTAGTGAGTGTAGCAGGTTAATTGGTTTTACATCCAGCTTTCACTCAATAGGGCTGTCCCAGATAACCTAGCCTGGGAAACTGGACACCAGCCAGCCAGTAGCTTATTGACCATGGCTGCTGGGCTTTATGTCAGGCACACACTGACCAGTATAGGGACACAAACCCCTCCCAGCATTAGCATGGGTTTCTGGCATACACTGGAGTAGGCCAGGTCCTCATCACACTTATGACTAGAAAATCCCCAAGCCCATCTTTGGTGACATTAAATGCCATGACCAAATTGCCTAGAGCCAGTTTTTATACAACTGAGTGGCTGGGCCTGACATAGCATGCAGTCTGTGATCCATGATCTGTGACAGTTAATGTCTAAAACAATTGGTCTAAACAGCTGTTCTCCCAATAGGTGCTACATAGACTCTGTGCTGCTGTCCATGACTCCATTTAGTTTTGGGTGAACTTGAGGTGAAAATGTGTTTTTGTTAGCTGAGGGAAACTGGGCAGAGACACATGGAGTTAATGCAGACAGCTCCACTCTGGAATTGATGTACTATGGCTTAAATGTGTATAAGGAATTAGGTCTCACACTTCTAATAAGATCTTTTATAAATATGTCACACCTGATGCACAAAATTCTGCTTAGTGTAGCAGAGAGATGATTCCCTGTCTGTCTCTGATCTGGGTTGTCCACGACACATTTTGGAAGAGGGTATCTTGGTTATAGTGGGTAAAGAATACTTGTGTTTGTGGGGGGTTTATTACATATATTTACTGCAAGAGAAGTGTATGAATACTTACGGAGGAAGGGGTATATGGTTGTTTTGGGGAGGTACTGTACTATTTCCAGTATATTTGTATTCAAGTCTGATGAGCCAGAAGATGGAAATATAATAATAGTAAACTAGCGTCAGGAAAAAAAATGGAGAAAGCGGATGCAAAGATGTTCTGTCTTGGCCTTTCAGTGGTTGGTACCTTCTGGACTAGGACTCTTTGCATTCATTGATTTCTAACATGTACAGAGGTGCCTGTGACAGTCAAACGCTTATCAGAAGCTGGGATGTGATTTCATTTTGCCTAATTTTTATAATGTGGTAGAAAGTACTATACATTGAGTAGGGGCTTCTAACAGGCCATCGCAGTCATTCCTGGCATGCTCCGTCAGTACTTCAGTGAGGGCCTTATTTGTATCTTATTTGCAAACATCACTTCAGGAATTATGCAGCCCTTTGGTTTGAATTACCTGCATTTGGTGACTCCTCAGAAATTCATTGTAGCACTCTGTCATGAACTTACATTGTTTTTGGAATAAGGCCCTACAGCTTTGGCTGACAAGTAATGTTGTAATGTAGCATGGATGCCATTCAACAGTTTTCTTTCCATTTAAGGAATAAAGTTTCTTTAGTGTGTTTGCCAGAAATGGAAAAAAGTATAGTCTATGCACAAAGTCTTGTCATATTATGTTTATTACTTATGTAATTTAATACTTTTTGCTTTTTGAACTTTTTTGCTGTGTTGTATGACTTGATTTTAAACTGAAAATTAGTTCTATAGTTAATGAATCTGTTTGATATACAAAAAGTGCATATAGTTTCATGAAGTATGTTATAGTTTTCAACTTCCTGCTTTCAAAAAGTTAAGGTATCAAAATAATTTGGAGTCTTAAGTAAGTAGAATATATGTAGGGGGAAAAAAGCTGAAATGTAACAGTTTGCTAATGTCAATGTTAGTGTGGTCTGCGATCTATTTAAATTTCAAGATTTCCTTCTCATTTTTGTTGTTATGCATTTTATTTGGTTTTGTTTTTTTTTTAATCTGGTTACTATTAAGACACGTACATTTTAAGTTATTTCTTAGAAGAGTTATTCAAAATATGTACATCATACTTTAACATTCACTGACCCAAAAAATTGCAGTTCACTGTGGATTCCGCCATTCAGCTATCTGTTTCCGACGTGTAACCAAGAAATTAGTTTCTTTAGCATGTCCTTTAATTTTTAACTTACATTATAAGATAATACAGTTCATACACAAAACTATTGTCATGTTGATCATAATCCTTTGGGCCTGTTTCTTTTTCTTTCCTTCTTTTTTTTTTTTTAATTTTCACTTTTATTTCTGCATTTTGAAAGTACTGCAAATCATACGATTTACAGCCAGGTTTGCTCACTATAGTGAGCCCGATTTTCCTTTTCATTTCTTACTTCACTCATCACTTTTGCAATGAAATATTTTATCTCTCAGCTGTGGTCTCACTGTGCAGTGTTTTACAGTGTCACTTAATGTGTCCTTGTTGCAGTGTTTTACAGTATCAGTTAATGTGTCCTTCTTGCAATGTTTTACAGTGTCAGTTAATGTGTCCTTGTTGCAGTGTTTTACAATGTCAGTTAATGTGTCCTTGTTGCAGTGTTTTACAGTGTCAGTTAATGTGTCCTTGTTACAGTGTTTTACAGTGTCAGTTAATGTGTCCTTGTTGCAGTGTTTTACAGTGTCAGTTAATGTGTCATTGTTGAAGTGTTTTACAGTATCAGTTAATGTGTCCTTAAGTTAATGTGTCCTTGTTGCAGTGTTTTACAGTGTCAGTTAATGTGTCCTTGTTGCAGTGTTTTACAGTATCAGTTAATGTGTCCTTGTTGCAGTATTTTACAGTATCAGTTAATGTGTCCTTGTTGCAGTGTTTTACAGTGTCAGTTAATGTGTCCTTGTTGCAGTGTTTTACAATGTCAGTTAATGTGTCCTTGTTGCAGTGTTTTACAGTGTCAGTTAATGTGTCCTTGTTGCAGTGTTTTACAGTGTCAGTTAATGTGTCCTTATTGCAGTGTTTTACAGTGTCAGTTAATGTGCCCTTGCATTCTGTAGGTTTTGTGAATTGTCTTGTTCATTTCTGATAATTTGTTCTTAGTTACTGATTGGTTGGTTCATTTTGACTGTGATATAATAGATGCCAGTGACAATAAACAAAAACAAGACAGTATTGTATCAAGTAACAATTTTAGCCACACTTTTAGACAGCATCCAAAAGTACACCAAAAGACCCCCCCTTAGTCTCCAACAGTGTATAGGGTGGTAAAGGGCATGTGCCACACCCACCCTAATGAAACGATGCTCCTAAAGAGAGGACTCATTAATATTTAAGATACCCTGAACTCTCCAGGCATAACTTTTAAAGAAGAAATCACAGGCCCACAGTATTGTATGTCAAAAATTGCACATTATGAAGAAGGCATGTAATTAAGAACAAACTGTGGTAGAGGGTCTGTCCTGCCGATCAGCATGTCATGTTAGATCCAGCTGCTGCTATGACGTTCTCAACAGAGAAAATTTAGGCGGCATTGTAGTCCTTGTCTGCTGATGGGATTATTCGGGAGGAATATCTCAGGAGTTTTCCCTCCTCTTTTCTTTAACTAGTTCATCTTTAAGTGTAGAATTTTTTTTATTTAAGTATAGAATTTTATGACAAAACCAGATAAGCAAAAGGTGCATTTGTAAAGCTTTTAACTCGTGCAGCAACCAAAGAAATTTTTGAACCACCAATTATCCGGTGCCCGATTAATACTCAACCCAAACAAAACTAAACTACTCATCTTCCAACCCACCAAACATACTCAAAACATCTCTCACTTTAACATCACGGCAAAAGACAACACCACTATATACCCAACTGAACATACCAAATTGCTAGGAGTGGAAATAGACAATAAACTAAAATTTGACATTCACATATCCATGACTATAAAAAAAGTCCACAAAAAACTAGGAGCTTTATACAGAAATAAGCAATTTCTCATCAAAGCAGCAAAGATTTCAATAGCAACTTCCCACCTTATCTCCACCCTACTTTATGCCTCTCCAATATATACCAACCTAAGGCAATGTGGTCTAAACAAGCTAGAGACCTGCTACAACAAAATCGCCAAATTCGCCACAGGGGCATCCTACCGTAGTCACCACTGTCTCTCACTTGCTGAACTGGGCTGGCTTGAACTCCCTCACCTCCTTCAATGGTATCAACTCTCACTCGCCCACAAACTAGTAAACCATCCACTAAATGTCCCATCCTTCCAGAATCTACTCCAACCCTATCGCACCACCAGACCACTAAGATCCAGCAGCAAAAATCACTTGCAGATCACTAAAGCCAATAACTCTGCTGGTGAAGCACTATTCTCTTGCACCATAGCCAAATTATGGAACTCACTCCCACCCACAATTACCACCATACCATTATGCACCCACTTCAAAACTTTACTAAAAGCACAACTAAAAACATGCTGGCTATGCCCTTGCAACTCCCACTCTAATATCATCCAACCACTACCTTTCTTTCCACTCCACTAACTACCTTGATTATAGCAAGCTCAGATGCTCATAAGCCAGTACTTATTATACAGCACGAACTTCTTCTTCTTGTAACATTTGTTAATGTCTGGTATGCACTTCACAGATAAAGATTCTAGTTGTCTACTGATGTACTATGTTCTTCATCTGTAAATATGTTGTAAGTAATTGCTATGTAAATTGTTAATCACTATGTAATCCAATGTAAATACTGTCTGTTTATTTTAACTTTGGAGCTTTTCTCCCCGGGCCTCCGCTGAAAATGGACCTTCGTCCAGTCGGACACTCCTGGTCAACAAATTTAAATAAATATATAAATAAACCACCACTTTGTGTCTGAAATAATGTCATAAAATCTTTGACAGTTACATACATCTGTCTAAGTTTTGTTTCATATGTTGTCAAAACTCCATGCTACCATCATTGATTGGTGCTAGAGAAAGATGACATTAAAACTTAGCACCCATGGACTGTCAAAAGTCGGTGGGCTGTTCTTGTAATCCCTTTTAAGGTGTCGCATTATGTATCTGTGTCGCATGTTTTCATTTTAAAAAGTAATTGAAATACTGTAAAATGAAACATATGTATATTTAAATATAGTGTTTCTGCTTGAGTTCTTAGGTGATTACTTGGCTAATGACCCTAGGAGACCTTTTTAAGCTATGATTCCCATACATAAATCATAATGTATTGCATATAGTTGCATTTATGTGACAGAGCATTTACAAGCTACCTATTTCCAATTGGTGTGAGTTCAGGAGTACATTTTTGCTTTCCCATGTATTGGTCCTGGTTAAGTTTGAATACTATGAGAGATGAACTCTGCGTCACATGGATTAGAAGCTTGTTCCGAAGCAGTGTAGTCTTTGAGACATATGTATATGTCCCTTCAACATACTCTTTTTAAGTACCCAGTGATGTTTATTTCCTTGGATCGGGTATTTCTAGTGCTGTTACACTTGTTGATATGAAACAAGTCCGTCAATGGTGGATCAGCTGATGCCTTAAAAGCCAGGCATAGATCACCCACCTATCCATAGTCTGTAGGAGACTGAGTATAAAGATAAGGCTTTCAGGAGTTCTGTGTATTTTAGGTGGTTTATGTCTTATATTCCTTTTGTAAGGAACCTCTGTGGGTGCTCCAGTTGTGCATATGCCTGGTAAGGTGCATATAGAAAGAAACATCGTACTCTACAATTTGTATAATGAGGGCTGAATATATCAGGATAATGACATCTATGGATATGGGTGGCATACCATTGTTAATGAGTTGTGAGACATAGAATGACTTGCTTACAACAGTAGGCAAATGGTTGTCAAAGGCCAGGTCACCATCAACACGTGTTCCAAAGTCCCTAACCATTGGGTGATCTCTTATGAGTGTATTGTCCATGTGACAGTTCTCAGGGGAGGATAACTTTCTAAAAGTTGTTATTATGTTTTGAGATTTTTTGGCATTCAGTTTTAGACTATGACTGGTGCACAGCACCAATTATTAGTCTGAGATGAACTCTCTTTGAGGATATTATAGAATTTAGCGAAACTCTATAATTGCTCTGAGTTTGCAGTCATCTGGAGACTTGGTCAACCAGAGGCCTTTAACATTAGCTTTGACTTCTAAAAAGTAGATGCCAAAGAGGAGCAGTACTAGCACCAGGCTCTGAGGGACTGTGCTGATGACTGGCCTTTTTGTGGAGGAAGAGCCCCCTATCCTGACTTCCTGTGTCCTATATGTGAGACAGTTGGCTATCCAGTGTGTGACATAGGTGTTTACTCCTAGTTTCATGAGTTTGTTGATGATAACTGAGAAAGGAGTCGTGTTGAATGCCTTGGCCAGTTCAAGATAGGCAGTGTGCTACCATTTACCCTTGTCTGTAGCTTTGCTGACTTTTTAAAGGAAGTCCCACCTAGTTGGGTAGGCATAATCTGCCCTACACATATCCAAACTGTGTTGTGTGCAGTGTCCGAAGATTTGCTTTGGATTTATTTACTGTATCCATGGCTTTATGTGTGAGGCTAGTCAGACTTATAGGTCTGTAATTATTCAGATCAGTAGATGGCTCACTCTTGTGCAGAGGGATAACTGTTGCATTCCTTATTCACTAGGTACAAAGCCAGTTTTGAGGCTAAGGTTGAACTGTTGTTGTTGTTTGTCTTTTGGCTTTTCCCGGTAAGGGGTCGCCACAGCGGAACTCCGGTCCGCTAATGATTGGCAGTAGATTTTTAAAAACGCCGAGGTGCCAGCTCGACACCCAACCTTCAATGAAGGCATGCCTATTTACACATGCATGTCTTTTGAACACTACCCACCCATGGGGAGGACATGCAGACTCCACACAGAAGGCACTCCCAAGCCCAGCCGAGAATCAAACAGGAAAACCTCTTGCTGTGAGGTAACAACGCTACTGCCGTACCACCGCGGCATCCTGAGGCTAAGGTTGAACAATGATCCTAAATAGCCAGATAGGTCATGTTTCATGCTATTCAGAAGGCAACCTGGAATATTGTCAGGGTCCATGGATGCAGTACTGTTTTGCTTTGGAGAGGACTAGTGGTAGCTGGGGGAGTTATGGTCTGTTGTGTGTTACATTTGAGCTAGTATGCATGTCTGAAGAAGGCTTTATGGTTGTCCTTTGCCTGGGAGGATACCTTTACCTCAAATTTGGCCTTTGTGAATTTGATAAGACCCCTGAGTTGCTTATTTAGTCTGTTGAGGGTTTCTTTATTTATTTAGGTTTTGCTTTGCTGGGTATTGCACTTTCTAGTTTTGGACAGGGTTTTCTCTCTTTCATTTGTTTAATGCCTTGATACTGAGGTCCCACCAAGTTAGTTTCTTCTCTGCGTTAGCCTTATTCTTATTTCAGGTGCAGTTGTTTACATGATAGTATAGGGTTTCTGTGAATAATTCTATACTGGCAACAGTCCTCATGTGGTTTGGGGGGGGGGTCTTAAAATTTTGTGAGGGTGTAACAGTATTTGGAGGTTTAGTTTGGAGTAATTTCTAAATGTACTAGGGTTGGATGTGATGTCAAGTTGTAGTTTGATTTCAAAGGAGACAGCTTTATGAACTAAGCTGACAAGTAAGGATATAGCACTCAGATGAGTGCAAAGTTTCCCCTTGTTTATGAGTGTTACATCAAGGATGTTGGCACCTCTACTGAGTGTATGAACTAGTTGGTCCAGAACATTTGTACTGGCAAAGTCCGGGAATCTCAGGACCTGTATTAGATGTTGTGTATGTTTTCCATTTCATCGTGAGGTATTTAGTCTCCTAGGACTGCAGTGCTGGGTACAAAACAGAGCAACTTGACTGCATATTGGTATGGCTGTTCAGGGTCATGGAGGGGACCTATAGCTTAAAGTGGTATGGTATAGGATTTTGCTTATGGTGAGCTGTACATGGAATAGTTCTAGTAGGTCAAACTGCTTGACTAGTCTTGAGATATGACTATTTTTGTGAATACTGAGACACATCCACCTTTAGTACCTTCCCATGTAGTATTTGGTATAAATTGTGTGGAAGGCATTGCAGCTGTGCACCGCTGAAGTACTCTCTGCAGCTTTAAACCACGTTTTTATAACTACACAGGTGTCAACATTCTCCAGGGTAATGAGGTCTTGGAAGGAGTAAAGTTTTATGTTTAGACCCCTGGCGTTAAACAGTACTAATTTCAGGCTGTCTTGTGTTGGTTGTGAATTGCTGGAAGGATTATCAGGTTGACGTTTTCTAAAAACAATGTACCGTGGGGTGGACAAACTTTTAACCAATATTCAGATGACTAAAGCGGACAGGTGTAGGTCATCCTTGGCAAATCAATGTAGTCTATCACACATATTCTCCCAGGCTGGCATAAATTGTAACATATTTGAATGACACCAAAAGCTAAGCCAATTGTTAAAATCAATTTTCTTCTGCTCATATTGCAGTATTGTCCTTGTTGAAGGTAGAATGCTGTCCAGTACTGGGCTTATACCAACCTGGGACACATAATCTGAGCCCCCCCCCCCATCATGTCTTCTTCATTCATGTAGTCCAGAGAAGTACATCTCAGGTTATTTTCACCCACATATGCAGTGACAATAATGTACTAGTATTTGTGGTTCAATGATCTGTGTTTGTGTGTGATCTGGTGGATCCTGGTCCCTGAAAGTCAGCTGAGGGTGACCCTCTCCTTGCTGAGCTTGGTGAGTGGAACATCTGTATGTCTCACAATAGAGTCACCTATGACTAGAATATTAGCTTGTGTGGAGGTTTGCTTTATGGACTTAGAAGAAACATTGCATTGAAGCTGTATGTGTCATGGTGGTTGTTGTTTTGGTAAAATATTTGTATGACTGCTGAGAAACCTTAATGTCACTGCTGTATCTCAGAGGCCTTTGTGGGTTGTATATATTACTTTTTAGAGCCTCAGCCTTTGTGAGTTTATTTGCTTTGTCTATGGTATGAGTGCTGCGTAGAAAATGGTGGTGTGTGTATTTTGTAACCTGATTGGTAGATGTACCAGCTGTGTGAGAGAGCCTTGCCTCCAGTGACAATGTATAGTTATATCTGTCACACACTGTTTCTGATTAAGAATTGAGTGGTTATCTGAGTATGTCAGACAATTGCAGCTTTATCTCAGGATGCCCATCTCCACCAAGCTGGCTGCAAAGACAGAAGGAAAGTGCTTATCCATGGTTTTAGGTAGACTACAAGGGGCCAGACCATTGGAGCATTGCTTCTCTATGTGTAAACCACAATAATGGGGGGGAAATGTAGGGGTTTTATAACAGGTTTTCTTGGATGCAGTTAAGCTAAGAACTGCACCGTTAATGTGGTCTCACGGAGCATTGCTGCTCTATGCACAAACCAAGTGTTTGCTGTGTAACCGGGTATGCCATAATTATCTGAGGCTGTTTTTAGGTACCTTCCGTTGTAGCTGCAGTTATAATCTAATACCTTCGAATTTCTTATTTAAGAAGTTTTATTTTGCTAGCCACTGGCAATAAAAGCTAATGCCTTCAGAATTTGGGGTACGTGAAATCTACAATGTTATTGTCGGAATTCTTTCCTCATAGTGTAGAAAAAATGTTTCACTGAATGAAAATCCATTGCAGTTCCTTTTCCCAAAATGTAGTTTTTGGAACATTACTCTTGTTCTTTTAGCTAAAAAAAACTAACCCCACTTGTGGTATCTTTGCTTCCAGATGTACCATAAATTATATAACTACCTCCAGTGCTCTAGAACCTAGGGGATCAGGGGCAGAAATACTACCTTCCAGGAACTCCAAATTCAGGGCACTGACAAATTTGCTATCTTGGAAGTGTAAATATGCCTCATTGCTATACAGAGTAACAACATATCCTTACTGTCAAAATTACATTAAAACATATAAAAGTACAGTGATATGTTTTTGCAGATGAGGCAAGCCCTGTGTCTACTTCCCCTTAAACGCTCTTAATCTGAGACCACTGCAACTCGAAGATCACTGCAACTGAAAGAAGTAGAAGCACTCAACGAAAAGAAATCTCTGTTGCTCTTTCCATGACATGGCAAAACCTTGGAGTGAGAATAACATATGGTGGTACAGGGCAGGTTGCATCTTGCAGATAAAAAGATTATTACTATTTCTTGTAGTTATTGACATCACAATGTAGAGTCTGATTTGGTATGAGGGGGTCCATCCTGACAGGTTATTGTCTAAAACTTTCCCAGGCTATTAACCCCTTCACCTTTATGACTGTTACTGTCTGTTAAAATATTCCCTTCCATATCTCTTTTGGTTCGTTGAGAAAAGAGAAGCCTCGTAGACTGACCCCAAGTTACATTGCTAGTTTAAGGTACATTTCCTGCAAACCAAGTCTGTTTTTCTATTCCTTTACCATTCTGATATTTTTTTTCATTACTTCCACTCCTTTGGTTGAGGTTTTGACAAGCCATTTGTCAAACCTTTAACTGGATTCCTCCCCCCCTAAGCCTAGATGCTCTATTGCCTCCCTCCTTTGAACACCATTGATGTTGCAGTGATTTTGTCCTAGTTTCCTTGGCTGTGTTTGTCTCTTGCTGTTACAGTATAGTGTTTATTTGTTCCTAGCTGTACTGTCATACTCGTGGCAAGGTTTTTTTTTGTGTTTGTATTTCATCTAAAGTTAGAAAGTTTTTATTTTCTTCTGATATTTAACTGTTTCTAATTGCTACTGCTCATATTCTGTTGTGATTCCTATTGATGGTAATATTTGCTGATTTTGAGCTTAACATTAAAACATGGTTAAAATGGAGGGAGCATTTTAAAAATGCAGGTGTGGTGATAAGCACCTTCCAGAATGCAAGCATTTTGTGTTTGTTTTCCATTGGTGAGGAGTGCATACCTGTTACCACTTAGCTCAAGATGTCTGGAGAAAGCCTGAAATAATGGGAGGACAAAGGCCCAAAAATAGGGACAGATTTTAAATGTTGCTCGTATAAACTTAGAAAGTTACTAGAGTAATCTGATTTGTGTTAGCATGCATTTTCTGAAGGATATTGAAGTCTGACTCTCTAATGTATGTCATTATTTAGTGACGAGTCCTCATGTGATTTGACAGAAAAATCACATATTTTATAAGGAATAGACCAAAAAGGAGAAGGAAAAATCCAGACAGTTGAGAAATAAGGAAGAAAGTAATACTTCCCGGTGTGAAATATGTCCGTCTTTCACTAACAGTGCTTTAAGAGATTGAATCAGTTTCAGTATGTTTTGATATAAAAACAAGCCTCCTGCCCAGAAGGAAACTTCAGAGCAGCCAGCTGTAACAACACAGCTTGGACTGGCAACACTTGACGGCAGAACCTGAGGCTAGTGCAATCTGTAGTTACGTTAAGTTTCTGAAATGTTTCAACATGTCTAAACATAGGATGAGAGATACAGACTTTCCAGGTTCTCATGTAAAGAAGCATAAATTTGACTCTGACAGACATTAAGAATTGTCTTTCACAACTCTCTAAGAAAGTTAGTCATGTCACCAAGCTTAACATTTTTAACTTCATTAACAGATAAATAAGTTACAAAAAACATGACTTCAAAAACATAAAAGCTCACCAAAATATATCTGCTGCCTCATCGCTGTCTAGGGTCAGAGTGGATAAAGGTGTTTTCTCTGCTTTTCCTTTTTCGTAGTTTCTGTAACAGGTCCATTTCCTTCCAGCACCAGTTCAGAGAAGAACAGTCTTGCATGAGGTGCCAGTGTCAGTATCTGAGGACCAGTTGGTGTTGACTACAGTCTTGGTTGTTGAGCATTAGCTGTTGACCACCACAGTGTTGATGTCGACTGGCTGCTGGCAGTGATAATACTCAGGCCAACAAAAGTGTAGACATTGACAGGCATGCTCCCAGTGTCATGGCATAGCCCTTCAGTAGCAAGGTTGGTGCTGATGCTTTTGTTTTTAATGCCCGCTTGACATGGGTTGATGTTCGGCAGTTGGCACTAATGCTCTCACTTCTAAAATGTTGATTGGCACCAGAGTCAATGTTTCTGAAATAGCTCTTGTTGTCTTGACCCCCTCGAACATCAATATTCACCATGACATTGGCTTTAAGCCATCCCACAGGCACTACCGCAGTACTTTGTTCGAGCCTTTGGGAGTCCTTCTTCTCAGACAGCTGAATAGAGGGCCTCAAAGCCTTATTCCAAGCCTGTCAGTAATGATTGACCTTTGCCATGTTTTCTCACTCTTCCCTGACCCATCACTTCCAATGTTTGGCAGAAAGCATGCATACCAGCGGAAGCACATAAATTCATGTGTTGAGTTATCCACAATAGATATCAATTTTAAAGAGCGCACAGATTTTGCCCATTCCCCAAATGACCACATATTTGAGGAGTTTTTAAAGATGTTGTGATAGAGAGGTAGATGGTCAAATGACCCACTGTCCTGTGTGCAGAAGAATGTGTAGGAGATTTCTTGGATCTCCAACCATCTTCCTGGTTGATCCCATGTGTGAATAAAATGGGACAAATTGGCTATAATCATGCCATGGAACAATTCTGATGTTGTAAATTCCATTTCAAAGAGAACAAACAGATGATTACAATTGTTGGCCAGAGACCCTAAAGTCCAAATTACTTGTGAAAGCATCTGCCCTTAAAAGGTAACTGTGCCCCAGAGCCTAGTTGTTCAACTCCTCCAACAGAGTCCATAGGTATGTACAGGTTGAGGACGCAGGTTACATATCCTTTACTTTTTCATTATGGACCATAACCTATATGACCCATGTATAGTTTATATGTCTGTAAAGTATCAGATGCCATATGACCATCTCTAGACCAGTTACTGGACAAACAGTTGAAGCAGAAGTTACAGTCTCAGCTGGCAGCATGAAACTTGCTTAGAACTCTACTGAGGGTTTCATCAAAGCTGTAGGCTCTGGTATAACTTTAAATAGTCACCCATGGCGTTCTCTGACTGATTTTACTGAAGATACCATGATGAGCTTCTTAAATTCAAAGTTTTGTGGGTCCACCAAATGGTCATACTTACCTTGAAATTATGGAGAAGTAAAAACTTAAACTGCTGTTGATATCAAAATTTGGACCCATGCTGCCCCTTTTCAGGGATTCTGTGGAGTCCATGACAACTTTGGTTCAAGTGTGGCCAGCAGTATCATAATAAGATATCTTGGAGTAACCAAAGCTTTCACGGTAACTTTCAGAACGGTCACCCGTCCAAACGTGGAGACAATGGGCAGCAGCAAGGAAGTTGCAGTTCTTCGTTTCATAGATTGCAGCCTCACTCCTGAGGCTTTGTCTCGCTACCATACTCTGGAGACAGCTGAGGGAGCTCTGTCCCTTCTGCTGGCTGCATGACAGGCCATCATGCAGGACAGGTGGATAGGGACAATAATTTCCAAAGAATTAATGGTTCCATTCTATTCAACTCCTTAGCCCCATTCTCTACCTGTGCTTGATGCCTACCTCTGTCATAAACCTCAGCAAGTACAGCGGTCTAGAACCTTCTACAAAAAGCTCCACCCATGAGGTCTTACCAGATGAAAAGGAGTCATCACTCCAGGTTCTTACTGATTCCAAATAAAACAAAAGACTTCAGGCTCATTCTTGACTTCAATGACATAACCCAGTTTAATCCAAAGGAAAACTTTCAGATGGTGATGGTACAGCCTGTCTTTGCATGTCAAACAGAACAAAATATTATGTGCTTTTTGGGCCTGCAACATGCCTACTTGTACATGAAGAATGCTGGGGAGTCTAGCAGAGATCTTTTCAGCCAGGTAGGTACCAGTTCATGACCCTTCCATTTGGTCTCACCTTATTTTCAAGATGTTCATTAAATCCATATCTGTCATTGCAGTGAATGAAAGGCTGCAAGGAGTTAAGGTACTTCCCATATTGGATGACTGGCTACTTACTGTTCCCTCCTTGAGCAGGCTAACAATTGTTCAGAAGTTGCTGATGCACTATTTCTTTTCTTAGGAGTGATGGCAAACATTGCAGTCTCATTTTGAACCTTCCCTGTTCACATTCATAGGCAGAGTACAAAGTAAGGTCCATTTCCCCAAAGGCAGGGTCCTTCTTCCGTCACTTATTCAGCAGATTGTTCAGTCTCCAAGTAGAACAGCCATTCTTTGCCTCAGGGCTGTATGGCTGATGTCAGTGTTCTTTCTGATGATACCCATATTAAGAATTTATATGAAAATTCTTTTGTGGACCTTAATAGTTCTGAAGTTTCAAGTGTCAGACCCTGTGACTGTTGCACATCAGCATTTCTATTACAAATCTCATCTCAGATGGTAGTTGCACATTCATTACCTGACTGTAGGCATCTCTTTCCTGATCCCTAGACCTCCAGTAGTTGCATCATGGATGTTCTGACCCATGGTGGCAGGCAGTCTAATCCTTGAGGCTGTCCAAGGTGTATGGTCACAGTCAGAGGGCAGTATGCTCACAACTTTTCGGAGGTCAGGACTGTCCTTATCCCCCTACAAGTCTTTTCAGGTTCCAATCCAGATGGTGTGATAGCTATCCATGTTAACAACAAGAGGGCTGCTTGGTATGTCAGTAATCAAGGGAAGACTCACTTCTACCTCCTACTCAAAAAGCAATGGGTGTATGGAAATGGACTGTGCTCCCCAGCCTGTTTCTGACTGCAAATCATGTTGGTGGAGAAGTTGTCTCTAGCAGACAGGCTGAGTCATTGGATTCTGTTGCCACACATGCAGTCCTTTATTCCTTGATTAGTATGGAAACTGCATTGTTAATGGGGGAAGCCTTCCTGCAAACTTTTCGCTTCCTGGACCAGTGCCAAGTACAGCAGACCTATCCAATCCCTCCTCTCGGGGAATATCTTAGAGATACACAAGGAATTCAAACCACAGTAGATAAATCTCAGTCGTATGAAAAAGCTTTAAAAACTCAAAGAACATGAACCAAGAAAGTTCTGCTGCTTGGTAGTGAATTACTCACTTCAGGTTTTGATATAGGCCTTAGCTATCCTTCTATTAAAGTTCACATTGATGTTATTTCTGATTTCTATCAGGACTCTAATATCCTTGAACACATGCAAGCTCTTTCTGAAAAGTGCCTTTTCTTATCACCCCCCTCCCCCAGCTCAAGGATCTTGTTCCTCTGTGGAACCTTTATTTTGCCCTAGAAAATATTACTCATCCTCTGTTCAAATCAGAATTAAATATTTCAGTCATGGAAACTGTTTTTCTCTTAGCAGTCACATTAGTCAGAATTATGTCAAAATTCCAGGCCTTAACTAAACAATATGCTTAACATTCCATGAAAAATTGGGTCTCAATGCGTACAAATACGTTTTTCAGTTTATATACCTAAGGTAACCACTAAATCTCACCTCAGTCAGTTCAGGTTCCTGTAGTTTTTCCTAATTATTCTAGTAAAATTTAATATTTACTGAACTATATGAGGGTCTGCAGACAACTCATGCTATATGTTGCCAGGACAAACTCTGTCAAAAAACAAACTTCCAGTTGTTTATATTATTTTCTAACCCAAAAAATTGGGATTATGTGTCTAAGATTATCCTTGCTTAGTGGTTAACAGGCTGTATCGAGTTCTGTTATGAAAAATGTTATAAGCTGTTGCCTTTTCTTCCTAGAACTTTTCAAGACTTTTTTTCAGGAATTCAGCAGTGGGTGATATTTGAACATCATCTGTGTGGACTTTATTAAATGCCTTTGCAAGATACCGTAAACTAGATGTGACCTTTCATCAAACGGCTTCCTTTGGAGCTATACTAATAAGAGGTGTGTTCCCATGAAGGAGACCACCCTGGAGTATGAGCTTGGGACTCTATTCTGCAGTTACCAATGTTGAAATTCCTCATAATAAAAACAAAATAGCTGTAGCAGAGCAGGTCCACCTACAGAAACATACCAGTCTACCTTTCCCCTTTTTTTGCCACCATGGTCTGTAGACCTATTTTATGTATCATCCAAGTTGCGCTGGTGTACATGAGATCTGACAGGAAGGTCTTCACACAGAGCAATTTGAGTAGGGGGATGGATGGGTTTAGTAACCTGGAAAAGGTTTAGCTGCCCAGTTGCTAGTATGTAATAGTATTAGTCTTGGACTGAGGATGGACCTGCTCATCCAAAGCTAATGTTATACTTACCATATAACTTTTGTTTATAATGAAAAAAAAAAGAGTAATGAGCCGGTGAAAGTTTTTGGAATCTTTATAAGGTACATTACAGGAAACATAAAATGCAAATAGTGGAAAAACAGTATTATTTAATAGTACTGTACTATATATTAAGTCACTGCATCTAGAGTTATTTCACGTCTTCCCATGTTTTATTAGTGTAATTTTTGAAATGCAAATATTAATACATTTTTGTAGTTGCAGTTTTTCTGTAAATTGCCTAGTAACTGTATTTTTCACAGAACTGAAACTTGGATATTTTATGACGATTAAACAAAAAAATCACATTTCCTGAGTAGTCTACAAATCACTACAGCCTGCAAGAATGTTGTTTTCAAAGAATTTTCTTTTATGCTTGCAGACTCAAGTGATATGACAGCAAAGAATAAATATCAGGAACTAGAATTTGCCAAGTTAAATGTCACAGCTACTGAGGGGAACCTTGTAGTCACTTCCATAAAAAGACTCTAGTAATACTGCAAACTTCACCCAGAAATTCTTTGTATGAGAATTAACATCAAATCCCTCACATAAATGTAATGGTCCAAAAACTTGTTTTGCCAACTGAACCAGATCTACCTTCAAAATGACCCTACACACGTATGACGCCAAGGTGGAGTAACAGCCCCTGTACTGGTTGTAAGAAACATGTGTTGTAGTCAGAGTTCCATATAGTGCATGTTATTGTTTTGTCATTTAAGCTGCTGTTGAAACATTCTTTTTTGTTGTCAGTCTTTCATTAAGTTTGCATGCTTGTAAAGCCTGAGTTGTTGTCCTCAAAATTTAGTAGAATTCTTTGAGGATAATTCCTCAGATGTAGCGATGTAGACATCCCAGTATTCCCAGGTACGTGCACTGTGATGCCTAATCTGGCCACATTAACAAGGGTCAATTGCACTGTGGCTTTTTCTTCCATTATTGTACTGCTTTATATCCCGGGGGTACAGGGTTCCTAGCAGTACTGAAAGCGAAGTTTGAAGTCCAGATGTATGCCAGATAACTTAACACATCCCCAAATAGCCATGCAGTGATCACCATACATGTCTTCCCTGAAGAATGCATCACCAGCATCTCCAAATGTTAGATGTCTTAGTCTCGTCTAAACAGTGGGCATTTGAGTAGCTCATTCCACCTTACTGTTGTACTGGTGTTTCTGGGCTTCTTTTTAGTTTTGCAGTTTTTAGTTTTTGTTTGCAGGGCAGTTTATGAGTCAAGGAAAAGGAACAAAAGGTCACTTTTCAGATAGTTTGCTTTGTTGTCAGCATATTTATTGTCTGTGTATGGCAGTGTCACATGTGTACTTAGAGTAGTGTCTGCATTCTTCAGTAATATGCAATGTTACCCTGACTATATCTTCCCTTCCTATTTACTTTGGAGTATTTTGTGTATGAGACCTTCTGAATTGTTTGCATATAGCAGGTGTTCAGATTAGTTTCAGTGTGTTCCTAGAATTGCCTGTTCCTAGGGCTGGCATCTGCTGGCTGGTCAAGGCTACGGTTTTGGAAGTCATAATGCCCTTGTCCATCAGTCTGTTAGCTCCATGTTGCCACCACCTGTTGCTCTGCAGGTGGTAGCAGTGCAACAGATGCCTTGTCCAAACAGTCTGACCTTCTGTATGCCCTACAATCAGCCCATGAAAACATCTTAATGGCTGACCGTCCCTTCAGTTCCTGAATTGCTGATCTTTTAAATGATAATGGAGAGTTTGTGATTGTAGGATAGGGCTGTTTATGACTTTCTGAAGCCTGTAACAATTCACTGCAAGGACTGACACCGGTCTGCATTCAGATGAAACAGCAGTAATTTGTTTTAAATGAATATTATGCAGTATTGAGAGGAACGGAGTGGGGGAGAGGGACTGGAGACAAAAGGGAAGAGAAACTGAACTAGACCTGTTGATTTACTGCTGTTTTTCTTTTTTCTTTTTATTTTAAGCCAAACAATTCTTTGTGTATCAAAAAGAGTAAACATGCATTTCTATGAACAGAAAGTTTGTAAACAAACATCATCTCTAGCCAAATATCTAAAGCTGAAGTTCTGTATGCATGTAAATTTATTTTATTTTACAAATGCCCCAAAAAGCAGAATTTCTAATTTAAAAGTATGCTTTGAGGTCCATTTCAGTTTACAAGAAATCATGGCTATTTTTGAAGGGGGGGGGGGGGTTGTCATGATATATGTGTGCCAGTGTGTATCTGTCTACTATATCCATACAATTTTTTAATGCAGATGTTCTTCGTGTTTCACTGTTGCAGTCATCACATTTGGGTTATCCCTGCCAGAGTAGCCTTCGGCCGGCCCAAATACCAGAGGCTTAGTATTTCTGCGTCAGTTGCTGTCGCTTCAGGGCTGACGTCAGGTTGTCAGTAGTATAAAGTAAGGCAGCTGATGCCATTACATCAGTCTTTCTTGCCACAGAGCCTGAAGCAGAAGCAGTTCACATGAGTGCCAGTCGGCCGCTACCTGAGTTTCATCTTCTGAATTGAAGCTGAAGTCTTCTAAAGCTAAGTACCCCATTGGGGATCCTTTTTACTTGCTCTAACCGATGTCACAAAAAGTTCACAATTGTCTTACCTGTGGAAAGCAAATACCACACCGAGACTTTCATTCTTACTGCGTCACTTGCTTAGGCCCAGACCACAACATCCCTCGTTGTTGCTTTTGTGCTTTGTTCAATGCCAGAACTATATGTCGTCGGGCCCTTATTGTAGCTAGATATTTTCACTTATAGTCCTCGAATTCCAATATGGCTTTGGTAAGCCATCCAACAGTAGATCTTTCAAAAAATATAAGGATAAAGACAGAGACAGACCACACTGGTCCAAACCTACCGACGACACTTCCGTTAAGCTAGTCGTCAGTTCTCCGGTCCTCAGTGAGGTGCTTTCGCAGCCCCTGATGTCTGTTTCTATGGATTCGCAGGCCGCTACTGAGACCCTTTTGGAGTCCAGTATGCCGCAAAACTCTTCTTTGACTAAGGATCCTGTGGTTGTCTCTCCCTTAGATGGGTCCAGAGCCACTGAGCAGGCACCAGCTTCTGGGGAAGTACTTCGCACTACCGATTCTTGACACAAACCGACAACTTCTTTTGCATCTACTGTTCCTTCTAAAACTACAGAGTTTCTAAGGCCCAGGGTACAAACCACAACCAAGAAACCGACGACTCAATCTCAAGCACCTGCTTCCTTCCCTCAGTGTCAAATGCTTAAAATGGTGGAAGACCTTATCATGCTGTTCAGGGGAAGCCAAGCTACCCCTTCCAAAAGAAAAGAGATCTGTCCCCAGTAGTTTTGTGTGAACAGGAGTCTGATGACTCTGATGCATCTGAATATGAAGACATGCAACCCCTGTCTGCTTATGAGTCTTTTGATGCAAAGGATTCCATTCTTTCAGCCTCTCCACCGGAGGACTTTTCCTTTGGGAAAACCATTCATACATTAAGGGAGCATTTCCAATGGGAATGTCAGGACTACCGTCAGTCTAAAAAGGGACTCAGGGAATTCTTAGATCTTCCACAGAACAGACCCTTGGCAATCCCCCTAGTCCTGGATGTTGTGGAGGATGTTTTCCTGGAATCCAGTATGACTCCTGACACCTTCCTTCCTGCACCCAGAAAACCTGACAGGTATTACAGAGCCCCTGACTCTCACAAATTTCTTTTCAAAAATCCTACTGCTGACCCTGAGGTTATTTCTCAAGGGCCTAAAGGAATTAAAACAACCTCTGCTAAGAATCCCACCCCCCCCAGATAGGGATTCCCAAGCACTGGGCAGATGGGGTAAAAAAGAATACACCTCTGCTACTCTTGCTATAAGAGCACTAAATTGCCAGTTCCACATGCTAAAATTTCAGCAACATACCGTGGAACTCCTCAAACAAAAAGTGTCTTCCTTTCCTGCTTGTGCAGAATCTAAAGAGTTACAAGAGTTAATGCATTCTGCAAGTCAAGTGACTAAGTACACCTTACACTGTGATTTTGATGCCCTAGAAGCTTCTTGCAGGGCAGCAGTCACCGGTTCTGTCCTTAGAAGGCATGCATGACTTAAGGAACAGCCCTTGCCAGACCACGTTAAAGCTAAATAATTGGATGCACCTTTGCACAAAGACAACTTATTTGGCACTAAGGCAGAGGAGGTCTTAAAAAAGATGGAAGAAAAAGCTAAATCTATGCAGACAGTTAAGGATTTCCTACAGGTCCAGCCACCCAGGTTCAGCAGGCATTGCCCCTCCAAGCACTGGTCCTTTCCTGCTCCCAACAGGTCAGTTCAGCCCAGACCCCGGGAAAGCAGACCCCCCCCAGACAGCAGTCAAAGGGAATGCAGAGATCAAAACTGTGGAATTCCTCCACTTCAAAACTAGGGAGATGTTCTTCATGTTTCACTGTGGCAGTCATTACATTTGGGTTATCTGCTTGCAGGTAGCCCTCAGTCGGCCTAATTAACAAAGTCTTGGGCCTTGTGTCGGTTGCTGTCTCTTCTTCCATGACGTCAGATCATCAGAGGTATAAAACATGCAGCTGATGTCATTACATCAGTCTTTCTTGCTGTGCGGTGCCCAAAGCAGAAGCAGTTCACAAGTGCCGGTCGGCCGACTCCTAGATTTTCATTTTCGAGTTTCAGAACCGAAGTCTTCAACTAAAAGCTAAGTACCCTGTTGGGGAAACTTTTTCTTGCTCTAAACCGATGTCAGTAAAAGTAAATAATTGCATTTCTTGTGGAAAGCAAATTCCTCATAAAGATTTTCATTCGTACTCTATTCCTTGCCTAGGCCCTGACCACGACAAGGTTTTGTGCCTTCTTTGAACCACAAACAATCCGTCATCAGTATATTTGCGCTTCTAAATTTTTTGGTGCTCGGTTCAATTATCCTGATACGGCTTTGGAAAGCCATCTGACTACCAGCATTCCAAAGAAACGCAAAGATAAAGACAGAGACAGGCTGCCCAGTTCGCCGGTACTCAGTGAGGCACTTTTGCACCCCCCGATACCTGCTACTTCAGATTTGCAGGCCTCTGCTGAGACCCATTCGGAGTCCGGTATGCCGTGAGATGCTTCAACTGTGGAACCTGTGGATGTCTCTACCTTGGATGGGTCTGGAGCCACTGTGCAGGCACTGGCTTCTGAGGGTGAATTTAGGCCTACTGACTTGCATATTAAACCGGCGCCATCGTCTTCTTCAAGGCCTAAAACTCGAACCATGCCTAGAAAACTGACGCCCAGACCGCATGGTCAGGCCTCTATGGCTAAAGAACAAATTATAAGAATGACTGAAGTCTTTATTACTTTAATCAGAGGAATACAACCTTCCCCCTCTAAGAGACCTAGGACTGAGTTTGCTTATGGTACTTCTGACCAGGATTTACCCTTATCTACCTATGAGGATTCTGATGCTGAGGACTCTATTCCCTCGCCCCCCCCCCCCCCCCAGAGGATTTGTCTTTTGGTGAAACCTTGCATACTCTCAGGGAGCTTTTTTGTTGGGAAAGTCAGGATTTCTCTGATTCTAAAAAGCGGCTTAGGGATTACTTACTCCTTCCCCAGCACAGGCCTTTAGCTATACCTCCTGTACTAGACATTGTTGATGATGCCTTTTCAGAATCTAGCTTGGCCCTGACTCTTTACCTCCTGCTCCCAGTAAACCTGATAGATATTACAGGGTTCCTGACTCTCACAAGTTCCTTTTCAAAATCCTACTGTGGATCCTGAAACCATTTCACAGGGACCCAAGGGCATTAAAGCTACTACTGCCAAAACTCCTACCTCCACTGATAGAGACTTCAGGGCGCTGGATAGATGGGGAAAGAAGGTATACACTTCTGCAACTTTGGCCATTAAGGCCTTGAATTGCCAGTTTCATATGTTAAGCTGCATATTATTGGATTGCGTAGACAGAAAATGATGTTGACTCCTGATTGTGCTGAAAATAAGGATTTACAGGATTTTATGCATTCTCCTGAACAAGTTGGTAAACATAAATTGCAATGTGGCTTTGATTCACTAAAGGCATCTTGCAGGGCTGCGCTGAGTCTGTACTTAGAAGACATGCTTGGCTTAAGGAGCAATCCTTGCCAGATCATGTTAAAGCAAAATTACTGGATGCTCCCTTAAATCAGGGCCACCTGTTTGGCAACAAGGGAAGATGGAGGAAAAAGCTAAATCTATGCAAACTGTTAAAGACTTTTTACAAGTACAACCTCCAAGATTTACTAGGCATTGACCTTCTCAGAATTGGTCCTTTCCTGCCTCTTCCAGACCATCTCAGTTCAAACCCAGATCCAGAAGAGCACCCAGGCTTCAGTCCCAGGGGACGCACAGGACTAAGCATTTGGGAGTAATAAAACTCCCCCCATGGTAAACTGTCTCAATGACTTCTTTTTAAAACTTCCAAGCACTTCTCAACTGGCTGCCCCTTTGGGGAGAAAGATTGCACTTCATGCAAAGAACTGGGGACTCATAACCCAGGACTAATGGGTTTTAATTATAAAGTCCCAAGGATACAGATTTCACTTCCACACGTCACCAACTCCAAGCGGTTGGCTGGATCTACCTCCAAAGCAGTGGTTAGAGGCCCAAAAGCAAGCACTCTCTCTGTTAATCATGGGGGCTATTCAATTAGTACCAGAAGAGAAAATGTTTCCACTCGAGATTTTTCCTGGCACGCAGAAAAGACAATTCATGGCGTCCTGTCCTGGACCTGCCTACTCTAAACACCTTTTTGGTGATTCCAAAATTCAAGATGCTGACTCTTCACTAGTTGCTTCCTATGTTAAGCAAAAATGCCTGGTTTGCAACACTAAATTTAAAGGAAGCATACCTGCACATCCCAATCATAGAATCTTGCAGAAGATACCTACGTTTCCAAACAGGCTGCACGCACTGTCAGTTCTCTGCACTGCCCTTTGGCTTATCTTCTGCATCCGGGGTACTCACAAAGTGCCTAGCTCCAGTCACTGCATTTTGCAGGAAATTAAATATTCAAATATACCAATGCCTGGATGATTGTCTAATTCAGGCAGAAAACCAGGTTATACTTTTGAATCATCTGGCTTTTGTACAGAGGGTGCTAACTTGTCTGGGGTACACCATAAACGAAAAGAAATCACACCTGGTACCCTGTCAACAAATTATATTCCTGGGAGCAAGCTTGAATCCAACTTCCCAGGTGGCTTTTCTCATGCCAGAGAAACAAATTCACTTGACAACCTACTTCAAACAAGTGGTCACAAAAATCCTGCTATCTGCAAGGCAAATACTACAAGCCTTGGGGTTCATGGCCTCCTGCATTCTTCGAATTCCATATGCAAGACTGCATATGAGGAAACTAAAATGATGTCTAAAAAGCCTATGGTGTCAACATTCTCAGGATCTAAAAGCAATTATTCCTGTCATACCTTGCCTATGCTTAGAGTTCTGTTGGTGGGCAGAGGCCTGCCACCAAAACAAGGGTCTACCATTCTTGCTACCCCCTGCCTCCCAAACCATAACAACAGATGCATCAGACTATCCATGGGGGGGCGCACCTGGCAGGGAAGTGCATTCAGGGCAAATGGAACCCAATTCAAATGCACCTTCACATCAATCATAAAGAAATGTTAGCTGTACAGAGTGCTCTGACAGCCTTCAAGGACCACATTCTTCCAGGATAATTAATGGTAAAGACGGAACATACCACTGTTATGTGGTACATAAACAAGCGGGGGGTTACACATTCTTACCTCCTCTGCAGACTAGCCATGGCATTGTGGAACACAGCCTTGAGCTACTAAGTACATCTGCAAGATCAATTCCTGCCAGGAAAACTAAATACACTGGCAGATGGACTAAGCAGAACCCTCATGGACCTACACGAGTGGAAACTGGAACCAAGGATTTTCAACATGTTGACAAGCAAATGGGGGAGCCCAGATATAGACCTGTTTGCCTCCCCCCATAACTATCAATTGGAAAAATGTTGTGCAAGGACTCCCCACAGACAAGCATGGAAAGTGGCTGCTCTGTCCTTCATCTGGAAAAACGTATCAGTTTATGCCTTTCCTCGTCTTCCTCTGCTCTCCAAAGTACTACTAAAGATCAAACAAGACAAACCAAGGATGATTTTGATTGCACCAGTCTGGCCACGCCAACACTAGTACCCCTTCCTGCGCAGTGTGTCACTGTTGGCCCCATGGCACCTGCCTCAGACTCCTACCCTGCTGTCTCAGCAGGAGAACCAGATTCTGCACCCTCAGCTTCAAACACTGAACTTTGCAGCCTGGCTAATTACCTAAGCTCTCCTTTACCATCCCTCAGTAAACCAGTGATGGATGTCATTTTAGAGGCAAGGAGGCCTAGTACTAGAACATCTTATGCTGAAAAATGGAAAAGATTCTGTGCCTGGAACCAATCTCAAGGGATGAGCACA
>NC_056745.1:1428501760-1428523805 GCF_019279795.1 Protopterus annectens | reverse complement strand
GGCTCTAGAGAGCACCCCTGCATTACCAGACTATAACTCATACCACACTTTTCGGCTATCTAACCTGGACTAGAACAACAAAGGCAGAGATGTGTCCATATTCATTAAGGATATCCACAACTCCAGGCTAGTTGCCCAGCATAATGCATCCAAGGTTATCGAAGTGCAACTAACTCTGGGCAAAACTGCAATCCAAATTGTAGCTTGCTACAGATCCCCCACCATGCCCCAGGATTCCCACTCGTCTTTTCTTGATATACTGGAAAATATTAGGGTTCAACCAAACACCCTAATAATGGGTGATTTCAACTACCCCACCATTAACTGGGAAAACTACTCATGTACCAACTCCTTCGCTCAGTCCTTTTTGGAATTCATAAATTCCAATGCCCTGGATTAACTTATCCATACCTCCACCAGGGGCAACAATATGCTAGACCTAGTCATTACCAACATGAGTGAATGGTGTTCCACACCTGAAATCAACTCCTCATTGGTCAGATCTGACCATAAGCTAATCACACTAGGTATCCGCACCCCCACCATTAAGGAAACCACGGTAAAAAATTTCTCCAAAGCCAGCTTCATGCTTCTTAAGACAGAAGTGGCGAACTTCATGTCACCCATGCAGATGGAAAATACAGTTACAACTGCTGAATCCTACACAAATGCACTCTATAAGCACTTACATGAGTGCATGGATTGTGCTATCCCAAACAGAACCAAGATGCTATCCTCCAAAAAAAGGAAGCTAATTTGCTGGTCCCCTACCATAAGCAAACTGTACAACAGAAGGAAGAAACTATTGCAAAAGAGAGTAAAATCCCATGAGTGGGGGAGCTGCCTGGTCAGCCTCAGTAAGAAGCTGAAATCCCTTATAAGATCCTCCAAAGCTAGCTATGAAAACAAAATCACCACTGATTCTAAGGGCAACCACAAAGCATTCTTTAATTATGTCAAGAATCTTAGTGGCAACATCCATATCTGCTTTGAGTTGCAGCACAGCAGCACAAAAATTACAGATATTGGCAAAATCCTGGCAGATAGGTTCAGTGCGAACTTTACCCCCCTCTCACCCTCTAAAGGGCACATATCTATACAGGAAGAATGCAGAGTCCCTGACATCACATCTATGCAGGTAAAAGCTGAACTCTCTTAAACCAAAAACATAGCATCCATGGGACTGGACAACATCCCAGGCTGCGTTTTACATGAACTTCAGAACGAACTGGCTCCCCACCTAAGCACCATGTTCAATCGTAGTCTCACATCAGGCTTTGTGCCCACTGAATGGTGCACAGCAACAGTTATCCCACTCCACAAAGGGGGAGCCACCACTGATCCTGGGAACTATCTCCCTATTAGCCTGACGAGCCTGGTCTGCAAGGCCATGGAACGCATCATCATGGAACTCATAAACAAAGACATTGGTAACCTCCAAACTCTTGACCCCACCCAGTTTGGGTTTGTGAAAGGCAGATCATGCCTTCTGAACCTGATTGACTTCTTTGAGGCAGTCACCAAAGCTGTAGACGAGGGTAAGGTGGTTCACACAGCCTATCTTGACCTCGGCAAGGCATTCAACACCATCCCCCATTCTGGAATTATAGCTAAACTCACTAAACTAGGTATAAATCCCTATGTCACAAGATGGGTTGCCAACTGGCTCACTGACAGAACCCATACTGTAAAAGGTGCAGACTCGAAATCTGACTTCAAACCAGTGACAAGTGGAGTACCACAGGGTTCAGTCCTGGGACCTTCCCTGTTTGGTATCTACTTCTCTGAAGTACAGGCTAACACAGAAGGCCTCTGGCTAATGAGGTTCGCAGATGACTGCAAACTAGGAGCCATAGTTGAGTCCCCAAATAATGTGGACATCCTACAGAAGGGCCTCACTAGGACAGATGCCTGGTGTCAGAGACATGGCCTCAAGCTCAGTGCCAAAAAGTGCATTGTCATCCCCTTTGCTAAAAACTCTGTACCCATGAACTACCACATAAATGGCAGTCTACTTAATGCCAAATGTGTGATAAGAGACCTTGGGACCCAGGTGGACAGTAGTTTCTCCTTTGATAATCACATCACCACAGTAGTCAGTAAATCCTTCTATGTGGCACACCTCATCACAAAAGGGTTCCCATCCAGGAAAAAAAAAACAAGTCATTGTTCTCCTCTACTCTGCACTCATTAGACCCATTATAGAGTACAATGACCCTTTTGGAATGTACCTCAGAAGACATCTGCAGTAACTGGAAAGGCCACAGAAGTAGCTCACAAAGATGATTACTGGTGTCAAACAGATACCCTACACTGACCGTCTCAAAAAAACTCCAGCTTTACTCATATTGTCTACTCCGAGGAGATCTCTACGTAATATATAAAGCTATGTCAAACCCAGAGCTGTTGGTCATGCTACACCTTAAGAAATCCCAATCCCGCCGAGCTACATGCTCTAGGGACCTAAACCTTACCACCACAATAAACAGGACATGCTGGAGGGATAGCTTCCTGTCCCAGAGACTCTCTGGATCCCACCCAGTTTGGGTTTGTAAAAGGCAGATCATGTCTCCTAAACCTGATAGACTTCTTTGAAGCAGTCACCAAAGCCGTAGACAAGGGTAAGGTGGTTCACACAGCCTATCTAGATCTTGCCAAGGCTTTTGACACCATCCCCCACTCTGGAATTATAGATAAACTCACTAAACTAGGTATAAATCCCTATGTCACAAGATGGGTTGCCAACTGGCTCACTGACAGAACCCACACTATGAAAGTAGCAGACTCCAAATCCGACTTCAGACCAGTGACAAGTGGAGTACCACAAGGTTCAGTCTTGGGTCCTCTCCTGTTTGGTATCTACTTCTCTGAAGTACAGGCTAACACAGAAGGTCTTTGGCCAATGAAGTTCGCAGATGACTGCAAACTAGGAGCCATAATCGAAACTCCTAACGATGTGGACATCCTACAAAAGGGCCTCACTGAGACAGATGCCTGGTGTCAAAGCCATGGCCTCAAGCTCAATGCCAAAAAGTGCATTGTCATCCCCTTTGGTAAAAACTCTGTACCCATGAACTACAACATAGGCGGTAGTATACTTAACACTGAAAGTGTGATAAGAGACCTTGGGACACAGGTGGACAGTAGTCACTCCTTTGATAAACACATTGCCACAGTAGTCAGGAAATCCTTCTATGTGGTACACCTCATCACAAAAGGTTTCTCATCCAGAAAAAAAGAGGTCATTGTTCCCCTCTACTCATCACTCATTAGACCCATTATAGAATACAACACCCCTTTTGGTATGTACCTCACAAGACATCTACAACAATTGGAAAGGCCGCAGAAATACCTCACAAAGAGGATTACTGGCCTCAAACAGATGCTCTACGCAGACCATCTCACAAAACTCCAGCTTTACTCCGTCACATATCGCCTACTCAGAGGTGCTCTCTGCCTAACATACAAAGCTATGTCAAACCCAGAGCTGTTGGACATGCTCCACTTAAAGAAATCCCAATCCCTCCGAGCTACACGCTCTAGGGACCTAAACCTTGTCACCACAACAAACAGAACATGCCTGAGGGATAGATTCCTGTCCCAGACTTCCCATACTCTGGAATAAACTACCTATCTATATCAAACCAAGCTCCTCATTAGCACTCTTCAAGAAAAATCTTGATGATTGGATGGGAAATAGGAAATTCACCTCGGGGATCACCTCTTTGGCTCTGCTCTAAAGTGGCACAAGAAAATTATTTTCTTGGGTGGCAAAAGCCAGGGTACCTTTTTGGCTGGGCTTGTATAGGCCCCAGGGCCGATAGCCTGGTACCTACCTATGAACCTCATAATAAGCTACCCATCTATGTCAAGCAGAGTTCCTCACTAGCACTCTTCAAGAAAAATCTTGATGAGTGGATGGGAAATAGAAAATTCACCCCGGGGATCACTTCTGTGGCTCTGCTCGACAGGGGCACAGGAAATTAACTTTCTTGGTTTACTTAGGCACTTGGGCCGATAGCCTAGTACTTACCTATGAACCTATGAACTTAAAATATATGACTGTAGCAGTTTCTGCCTCCACCCCATCCTAATACCAGAAGAATGCACAGAAGGTGATGTTTTTTGGGTGGGGGTAGGAAGCATGCAATATAGCCAGATATGATGTATATATCCTCACACGTATTTGACTAACTGATATTTTTTTTTCAGAAACAACTTATTTCTTCCCTGAAATTAAAAAAAAGAAAAAATTACTGAATTTCTTTCTTTGTCATGTTTTTTGCTCAGTCCATCATTGAATCAAATGGAAGGAATAGAGCACTAAACCTTACCTCAAAGCATCTAGAGCCTCATGATTTCTGGGTCTCCAGTCTCCCAGAGTAATTTCATTATTTATTCCACAGTTGTTGGAGTTCATAGGTTGTGTACTAGGCCAATGGCCCTAGAGCCTTTACAGACCTAGCCCATAGGATTACCCTGGCATAGTGCCACCCGACCTTAGTTCCTAGAGCCTCTGTAAAGTAGCACCACTGGAGTGATCCCCAGGGTGAATTTTCTATTTCCCATCCACTCATCAAGATTTCTCTTGAAGAGAGCCAGTGAGGTGCTCTGTTTGACATGTATGGGAAGTCTATTCCGTAGCATGGGCAGTCTCTGGGTTATGAACCTGTCCCTCCAGCATGTTCAGTTGATTGTGGTAATGAGGTTGAGGTCTTTGGAGTGTGTGGTGGGGAGGGATTGGGATTTCTTTAGATGTAGCATTTCTAACAGAGCTGGGTCAGACATGGCTTTGTAAGTCAAGCAGAGATCACCTCTAAGTAGATGATATGAGACAGAGAATAGTTAGAGTGTTTTGAGTCTGTCCATATAGGACAAGTGTTTAAGGCCTAGGATCCTCTTTGTGAGGTACTTTTGCTGCCTCTCCAGTTGTTGCAGGTGTCTAGTGAGGTACATGCCAAATGGGGCATTGTACTCAATGATTGGCCTAATGAGGGAGGAGTAGAGGGAGACAATGACCTCTTTCTTCCTGGATGCAAAACCCATAGTAATGAGATGTGCCACATAGAAGGACTTTCTGACCACAGTGGCAATGTGGTGGTCAAAAGAGAGGTTGCTGTCAACCTGTGTTCCTAGATCTCTTATAACACCTTCTGTGTTCAGTGGACTACCATTGATGTGGTAATTCATGGAAACCGGGTTTTTCCCAAAGGGGATGACTACACATTTTTTGGCATTGAGCTTGGGGCCATGGTTCTGACACCAGTCATTGGTCTCAGTGAGGCTTTTCTATAGGATGTCAACATCACTTGGGGAGTTAATAATAGCTCCCAACTTGCAATTGTCTGGGAACTTTGTCAGCCAGATTTCCTGTGTGTTGGCCTGGACTTCAGAAAAGTAGATACCAAACAGGAGAGGACCCAGGATCGAACCCCGTGGGTCTCCACTCGTGAATGTTTGGCAGTCTGACTTGGAGTCAGCTACTTTCACACTGTGGGTTCTATCTGTGAGCCAGTTTGCAACCCACCTTGTGATATAGTGATTGATGCCTAGCTTAATTAGTTTTTCTATGATTCCTGAGTGAGGAATGGTATCAAAGGCCTTGCCAGATCAAGGCAGGCTGTATGAAACACCTTGTCTTCATCCACAGCTCTGGTGACTGACTTAAAGAAGTTGACCAAGTTGAGAAGGCATGATCTATCCTTCACAAAACCAAACTGTGTGGGATCCAGAGTTTGGAGATTCCCTATATCCTTGTTTATTAGGCCCATGATGATGCGTTCCATAGATTTGCATATCAGACTCATCAAGCTAATGGGGCGATAGTTCCCAGGGTCTGTAGTTGCTCCTCCTTTGTGGAGATGGGTGACTGTAGCAGTGCACCATTCGGTAGGGACAAAGCCTGAGATGAGGCTGTGATTGAACAGAACACACAGGTGAGATGCCAGTTCACTCTGTAGTTCATGTAAAACACAGCCAGGGATATTGTCAGGTCCCATAGAAGCTGTATTCTTGGCCTTGGACAGTGCTGTTTTAACCTGTGCAGCAGTAATACTGGGTGCCTGGCAATCTACTGGTATTGTGATTGGTCCTGGGGGGGGGTAAAGCTGGCACTGAATCTGTCAGCCAGTATATTAGCAATATTTGTTGGCTCGGTATAGGAGGTACCATTGTGCAGTAGCTCAGAGAAAATCTGGGTATTGCTGTGGAGATTCTTTACATAACTATAGAAGGCCTTGTGGTTGTCTTTACTATCTGCTGCAATTCTGTTTTCATAGCTAGCTTTAGAGGATTTGATGGGGGATCTCAACTTTTTGTTGAGGCTGATAAGGGAGTTTTTCCAGTCTTAGGACTCCACTCCTGGATATTTAGGGCATGTTGAAAGCATGAAGGAAAAAAATAAAGTTTAATAGCAATACTGAATTTTTTGTGTTGCTCATAATTTGCTTATGTTAACATTTGAGTGGACAATAGCTATGAAATGCACCTCACAGCTACTATTACCCCATGGCTTCTAGGAGGGAGGCAGCAACCATCAGAGACCAGGCTTATTATGATTATTTATTCCACAATTATGATAGTGCACTTTTGTCCAGTTAAGAGTATGATATAGAAAAATGCAAATATGAAGACTGACTGAATTTCTTTGTTTAATCATGATTTTTATTCAGGCAATCATTGGATCAAAAGGTTTGTGGAAAAATGTAAAGTGCGCCTCAGAACATCTAGAACCACCCCCCAGTATGCTTCAGACCCCTGGCTTAATTCAATTATTTCCTCCACAGCTAGTGCAGCAATGTCTGACCCAGTTACAGTATGTTGAAAGAATACAGGAAAAGATGAAGAGTAACATGAAATGTGTGAAGAAAACAGAAAAAAAGTAATCTTGGTAACATGATGAGGCCATGATGAATGGGCAAAATGGGGGGATGTGTATGGAGAAGCAGTTGTGAGGTGCCATGAAACCTTTTTACTAGGGTGCCATGTCACCTAAAGTCAGTCCTGCATGAGACAATACTAAACAGATGTTTTACTTTGATAAAACAGCAAAAATGCTTTCAGTTTGACTTGAAAGGCCTCCAATCCTGCCTTTACCTGCAATGCTCAAACTGCATGATTAAGTAAGAAGTAAAATAAAGGTATGTGTAATATGAAAGGTGGTGAGTAAGTATTCTACAGAGAGAGTGGAAAGAGAATGCCATACCTGGGCATTTATATGTGTACAGGTGAGGTACGCCTTCCTGTTTAATCTTCAAAATCTCCGAAAGAGAATGCCATACCTGGGCATTTATATGTGTACAGGTAAGGTACGCCTTCCTGTTTAATCTCCAAAATCTCCGAAAGAGAATGCCATACCTGGGTATTTATATGTGTACAGGTGATATATACTTCTGTACCTGTTCAGTTTCCTACATACAAACCAAGAGTCAGATTGCTAATATACTCAGAATGCAAGAAAAATAAAATTATCACTGCTAGAATTTGTTTTCCCGGCACAACGGCAATAATACTTGCATGAGACTTGGTAAAAGAGTGATAAAGATTTTGGCATGATAGCTACTGTTACATAGATGTCAGCAATTTTCAATACAGAAGATGATGATCAGTCCCTGATCATATCCCATTTATTATGAGTTCGAGACATGGGATGCCAAGAAATTCACCTCAAGGGAAAGCTCTGAATTACATTGTTTTACTTAATGCTTATGCTGTTGTGCAGTGATATCTGACTGGGTGCTAATGTTATTTTTTATGTGAGAAATTGTTTGTAAAAGTAAAATGTTATATGTCACCGCTGGCAAGCCTTACCTGGTAACAGTGTAAACAATGCATGCATCTATGTGGTTTTTATCTGTGTGCATTAGTGTGCTTTGGTATGTAGATATATATATATATATATATATATATATATATATATATATATATATATATGTTTAACTATATCTTTGCCTATCTTATCTGTCTATCTATCTAGCTATCTGTCTTTCTGTTTGCATGTTTGCATCCTATATATATCACACCCTGTAATCTTTGTACAGTAAAAATGATAAATATAGACGTCTTAGCAAAGATTACATAGTGACTGAAACAGCTGGTTCAGGTAAAACTGCTGCCAAGAATGATTTTTGGACATGATGGTATTATAACACAAATACTGACCTTTGCTTCATAAATAGTGTGATGTAATTTATAGTACATAATGCCAGAGAGGCCATGCTGCATTGGTTGAATTACACAGCTACGTTGGAGATGATTAGTCATGCAGTGATATAAAGCAATAGGCAGTTGTACATCGTTAGCTGGCTTCTGTATGTTTGCAGTCAGACCTCACAGTGCTTTTATGGTAGAAGAGGGTCTGTTCCATGTAAATGTGATAGCATAACATGATCTGTGAAGGTAGTATCCCGTGACTTAGTGTAATTTGCTTCTGAAAATATTTCAGGAACATGATAAAATTATGTCTAAAGTGCATCATGTTTTTTTTTGTTAAGTGTATATGCTGACAGGACTAAAAACCTTTTCCAGCCATGATCAGCAGGAACAGATAGAAACTGTACTGCACATATTATAAAGACAGTTCAAAAGAAAGAAAGAGAGAGAGAGACAGAGAGAAGAAACTGAGTAGTATAATTAAAGAACAACTGTGATACTGTTTGAACATTTGACAAAAATGTTTAAGTTAATGAAGCATAAAGAGTTCCTTGCTAGAGTACATTTATGTCGGAATATTTAACAGATAATACAGACAGGCACAGCAGTAGGAAGCCAATATTTAGACCTGTGTACTGAATATTAATCAACAAAAACTCAAGTGCAAGAAATATAAAATTTCAGAAATTTGCAAAGGATGAAAATAGTTTCAAGAGAAACCAAGAAATTGTACAGAGTCAGACTGACACCCCGTGGAATCAACAAACAAAAATGGAAAATGTTTGAGTAAATGAAGCAGGCAGCTCCTGAAAGAGAGTTGATCTTAGCTAGCTTTAAAGGTTAAGTAGAAAGTATTACATGAAATGCATAAACCAAGTGGTAAACAAAGTGAATTGTTAATTTAGTATTGGTACTGAAGTAGATGCTTCAGAACATCCTGCAATACAAATGCAGTAAATGAAATGTTGTATCTCCTCAGGAATAGATAATGCTTGAGGTTCTCTTTAGTATGTCTAACATAACTTAGAAAATAGTAGTCCCCTTTAAATGTGACTCAAGTTATATTAGAGATCATATCTGGAGTTGTAAAGGTAATACACCTTCTCACAAAGAAGTGCAAATAAAAAAAAAGTGTATACCAGAAGGTGGCGTGACCAGATAAGTAAAACCATTATTTTTTTATAAGTCATTGTACAAGCTAGTGGTAGCTTGTTCCAAGTCTGTGACTTTGGCATTATTACCAGAAAGTAATAATATACAATTTGTTCTTGGGAATGAAGGATACTAGCTACTCGTATTATCAACACAAATGTGTTGAAGGCAGCACCTCTTTTAATTTTGCTGTGCATAGGTTTGCAAAATAAAGCCAATGTTCTTTAACATGCTAAGGTGGCATAGAGGGATAAAGCTATGGTTACAGCCCTGGTGACCTGAGACAAAATAGCAGCTTAAGCACTTGATAGAACAGGCAGGTGAAGACAGGCAAGCCCATGTTGGGAGAGAGGGATTTCAACAGAGCCATCTAGAGCTACAATCCTTTGGAGGACAAGTGACACTGCAGTAGAGAGTCACTGAGAGGATGGTCATTTGGGCGTGAAGCTCAACTACCCAGCAGAATGCACTCACATCAGAGAGGACACTGTGGTCCCTGAAATAATGCAGGTCATCTGTCCTGCTTCACAGAAGATGATTAGGCTTTGCTGGCAGTGAGAATGGGTACCCTGATGTAAAATAAATTAATAAATTGTAAGTCCAACATAGTGATTTACTTTCTTCTTTTAAGCATTTGTCAGAAAATGGACTAGATTTTGCTGAGGTGCACTTCTCAAAATACCTCTGTTGAGCAGCTTTTATAATTATTTTGGCTCTAATTTTAGTTGTGGCTATTGTACTTTCATTCTGATATACTCATTTGTCAAGAAAGTAATGCGTTTTAATAAAATTCACATCCTTATATGTAAAGCCCAAACTCTTCAGTCACTATAACTATGTAAAGAACAATTTATCTCTTTACTCTTTAATGTATAAATTGATCTAAGAATATTATAGGCCTTTATATTATTCTTCATGATGTTTTCTGAAATGGTGAGGCCAGACTCCCTATAGATGTCTGGGCCAATTTTAATGGTGAAACATGCAGAGTGATAATATAAATTAATGTATTCATTTGCATATCACAAGTAAATAAGCATATACTGTCAAATATTTGCTTTTTCAGATAAATGTTTGTGCATGTTTTGTACAATGCAGCACTTTGTTTTGTATGACGAAGTCCAAAGTACTTTTCTGATATGTAGTAGACAGAATCAGAGAACTATGCACTAGGAAATCCATGCAATTTAAAACTAACCACACTTCTCTTTTGTCAATGGAGGAGTCATGCATTCATGTCATCATTTCATTATGGATCTATTTTCTATCTGATTTTATAGACAGAATTTCTCATTCAAAAACATGTTTATTTATTAATGTATTTGTTTGTTTTAGCGAAAGTACATCAGGTTTTTGCCCCAGCCTCTCCTCAGCCTTTGGAAGAGTTTTTCATGAGGACATTGCTTTACTACAGAGTCTTTCCATGTGTGTTTACTGCACTGTAAGGGGCAGTTATACTGCTCATCTCCCCAACATGCACAATAAGTGGCAGTTATACTACTCATCCCCTCAACACTGTACCTTAAGGGGCAGTTATACTACTCAACCCCTCAACACTGCTCCATAAGGGGCAGATGTTCATCATGCATACAGCTGCAGTCATAACAGATGGGGTTTTCCTGCCGTCAGGCGGGTCCTCGGTCGGCCGAATTCCAAAGTCTAGGTCCGGCGTCGGATGTCATCGCTTCTTCCCTGACGTCATTGCGACAGGGGTATAAAAGAACCAGCCGACGCCATTTTCTCCAGTCTTTCTTGCCGCGCGGTGCCCGAAGCAGAAGCAGTTCGCAAGTGCCGGTCGGCCAGCTCCTGAGATTACGAATATTTTTCAACCGAAGTCTTCATGAAAGCAAAGTACCCCGTTGGGGAAACTTTTCTTGCCTCAGACCGATGTCAGACAAAGTTAATAATTGCATTTCATGTGGGAAGCAAATACCGCATAAGGATTTCCATTCTCTCTGCATTCCTTGCTTAGGCCCAGACCACGATGTCTCGGCCTGTCGTTTTTGTGCTACATTCAACAGACGCACTATTAAGTGTCGGGCGGAGTTCGCCCAACACTATTTTGGCAAAAAGTTTAACTACATTATGTCGTCGGATAATCCGACTCCAGTTTTGAGTAAAAGACGCAAAATTAAGGACCGACATACGAGGTCCGCGACTTCGACCGAGACCACGCTAAAGCCGACTACTGCTGCTCCGGTTCTCAGCGAGGTGCCTACGCAGCCCCTGACTACCGATGACACTTCATTAGCGGTGTCTTCTGTGCCCGAGGTCGCAGGCTCTTCGGCCCATACCCCGACTACAGATACCGAAGCCACTCTTGGCGGGGAAACTCAGAGTTTAGACAGGCCTGCCACCTCTCAAGGTGTCTTCAGGCCTTCTTCTTCTTTTTCCATTAAGGCCTTCACTAAATCTAAAGCAGCCATGCATTCTAAAAGACGAGCTCCACAGGGCCCCTCTCAAGGCCCCATGCCTAAAAAGCAGATGCTCAAAATGGCTGAGGATTTGATTACTCTTATCAGGGGTTCCCAACCCCCCTCGGACAAAAGGCCCAGAGTGGAGGAAGAATACCCCTCCTCGGACCAGAACTCCATTACTTCAGAACATTCTGAAGACCAGGAACATTCATACTCCCCCTTTTGAAGATTCTGATGCAGAGGAGTCCATTCCCGCTGTCTCCCCCCCTGAGGACTACTCTTTTGGGGAAACCTTGCATACTTTGAGGGAACACTTCCACTGGGAAGGCCAAGATTACTCAGACTCCAAGAAAAGGCTCAGGGATTTCCTCTTGCTCCCTCAGCACAGGCCTCTGGCTATCCCTCCTGTCTTAGACATACTAGATGATGTGTATTCAGAGGCCAGCCTTAACCCAGATTCTTTACCTCCAGCTCCAGTCAAGCCTGACAGGTATTACCAGGTTCCTGATTCACACCAATTCCTATACAAAAGCCATTCGGCTGACCCAGAAACCATTTCACAGGGTCCCAAGGGAATTAAGGCCTCCACTGCCAAAAATCCGTTACCTTCAGAGAGAGATTCCAGAGCTTTAGAAAGGTGGGGGAAAAAGGTATACACCTCGGCCACCTTAACCATGAGGGCATTAAACTGTCAGTTCCATATGTTAAAGTATCAACAGTTTTTGTTATCTCAGTTGAAAAGTAAAATGTCGCAACCTGAACAACCAGACTTGAAGGAGTTGCAGGATTTGCTGCATAGTGCAGAGCAAGTGGGTAAACATACCTTGCAATGTGGTTTTGATGCTTTAGAGGCCTCATGTAGAGCTGCTGTTACAGGATCAGTCATACTTAGGCATGCTTGGCTCAAAGAGCAAACCTTACCAGATCATGTCAAAGCTAAACTACTAGATGCACCTCTTCAAAAAGATGTATTGTTTGGTGTTAAAGCTGAGGAGGTATTAAAGAAAATGAAAGAAAAGGCAAAATCAATGCAAACAGTGAAAGATTTCCTGCAGGTACAACCTCCACATTTCAGTAGAAATTGACCTTCAAAAAATTGGTCCTTTCCAGTCACGGACAGACCTCAAAGAGGTAGATACAGGCGCCCGAGGGGTAGAGGGCAATCTCAAGGATCATTTAGAGGCAGACAATGGCAAGCACCTACACCAAGAGGTGGTGAGGATAGTTCACAGCCATTCAGAAAGCAGAACCAATGACTTTCCCCTTTGCATGCCAAGCAAGGCTCAATTGGCAGCACCTGTAGGCGGAAAACTGGCGTTATTTTTGAAAAATTGGCATATTGTCACAAAAGACAAATGGATCCTGGATATTATAGACAGAGGCTACAGATTCCACTTTCTCACCCTTCCAAAAATGAGAGGCATGCCAAACCTGCCACACAATCAAAGGGCAGAGGCACAAAAACAAATTTCAGATCTCATGGACATGAAAGCTATTCAAGAGGTACCTGCACAAGAACAGGGTCAAGGTTTTTATTCCAGACTATTCCTGGTACCAAGGAAGGGCAAAGATTGGAGACCTATTTTGGACCTATCCATCCTAAACACATATTTACTCGTACCAAAATTCAAGATGCTCACATTACAGCAGCTTCTTCCCATGCTGGGCAAGGGGTCTTGGCTGGTAACATTGGACCTCAAGGAGGCATACCTGCATGTCCCAATCAGACAAGATTGCAGAAGATACCTCAGATTTCTTGCAGGTTCAACCCATTATCAATTCTCTGCATTGCTCTTTGGCTTATCTACTGCACTCAGAGTGTTCACGAAATGCCTGGCGTCAGTTATTGCATTCTGCAGACTTCAAGGGATACAAATATACCCATATTTGGACGACTGCCTGATCCAAGCGGACAGCAAACACATACTTCTGAAACACCTGGCGTTTGTAATAATGTTGTTGAATTCTCTGGGATACACAGTCAACAAAAAGAAATCAAGACTAATACCCTCTCAAACAATAATTTTCCTGGGTGCCAGCTTGAATACCAACACCCAGATGGCCTATCTCACACCATAGAAACAAGGGCAACTAAACTCATTACTTCTGAAAACTGGCAACCTTCACCAGGCTGACTGCAAGGAAAATCCTGCAGGCTCTGGGATTCATGGCATCTTGCATCCTACTAATCCCATGTGCAAAGTTGTATATGAGGAAACTTCAATGGTACCTACAAAACTTATGGTCTCAACACAGCCACAGTTTGGAAACAATTATACCACTGATTCCATGTCTTCAAAAGGAATTTCTGTGGTGGGCTCAAGCATGCCAAAGAAACATACGTCTCCCATTCTGCAAACCTCAAGCAAATCAAGTCATCACAACAGACGCCTCATACTATGCCTGGGGGGGGTGCACATGACAGATCGGTGCATTCAGGGCAAATGGTCCCAAAAAGAAAAGCACCTACACATCAATCAAAAGGAAATGCTAGCAGTAATAAATGCTATTATGGCTTTCAAAGACCTACTGCATCCAGGCCAGCTATTGATAAGGACAGACAACACCACAGTGATGTGGTACATAAACAAACAGGGAGGAACCCATTCATTCCCCCTATGCAGGCTAGCCATGTCTCTTTGGAACATGGCTCTGGAATTACAAATCCAACTTCAAACACAGTTCCTGCCAGGCAAGGAAAACACACTGGCAGACAACCTAAGCAGAAATATGACAGATCCACACGAATGGAAGTTGCATCCTCAAGTTTTTACAAAGATAATTCAAGCATGGGGAAGGCCAGACATAGATCTCTTTGCCACCCACAGAAATTACCAATTGACAAAATTCTGCTCAAGGACCTTTCATCCACAGGCCTGGAAAGTGGACGCACTCTCTTTCAGTTGGACAACAATGACAGTTTATGCCTTTCCACCTCTTCCTCTGCTGCCCAAAGTTCTATTAAAAGCCAGAGCAGACAGACCAAAGATGATTCTCATTGCTCCAGACTGGCCAAGACAACACTGGTACCCACTCCTGAGGATCCTGCCTCTAATGCCTCTTCTGTTGACTCAGCACAACTTCAAAACTCTTCACAGTCAGCTGAAAACACTCAATCTAGCCGCATGGAGGATTCGTTAAATTCACAACAGACCTTACTCTCCAAGGAGGTGCAGGATGTCATTTTGGAGGCCAGAAGGCCTTCTACTAGAAAAGCCTACTCCGCAAAATGGAAACGGTTTTGTGCCTGGAATCAGAAAAAGGGTCAGAATCCTGAAATACTGAATTTACCTCAAATATTACAGTACCTAGCTGAGATGCTAAACAGTGGACTTTCATTCTCCTCCATCAAAATCCATGCCTCAGCCATTTCTGCAGAATACAACACTGATCCTCCTTTATTCTCTCACCCTCTCTTAAGACAGTTCCTCAGAGGGGCTAAGAATATAAAACCCCCAAGGAAGCAACCAGTACCTGCTTGGGACCTCAATTTCATTCTAGAAAAACTGACCCTGCCTCCTTTTGAGCCAGCTGCTTCAACAGAACTGCAATATTTGTCATGGAAAACAGCCTTCCTTCTGGCTATCACCTCAGCACACAGGGTTTCGGAACTACAAGCCCTCATGGCTGTGCAGCCTTTCATCATTTTCCATCAGGACAGAGTTTCCTTACAAACCAACCCTTCTTTTATGCCAAAGGTAGTATCCAGGGTAGCCTTGAATCAGGCTATCCACTTACCTACCTTTTACCCTAATCCACAAAACAAAGGGAGAGACTACTACATTCCTTGGACATTCACAGACAGCTCCATTATTATTTGGACAGAACAAAGCCTTTCAGAAAATCAGAACAACTCTTTGTGTCCTATGCTACAGGTGCTCAAGGGAAGCCTATTTCCAAACAGACAATCTCAAAATGGATAGCCCACTGCATTTGCTTTTGTTACTCTTTTCATGGTAAAACTGTACCTACAGGCATCAGATCTCACTCCACAAGGGCCACAGCTACCTCTGCAGCTTTCCTCAGGGGGGTTCCTACCAAAGATATTTTGGAAGCAGCCACTTGGAGTTCTGTACATACTTTCTCCAAGCACTATCACCTACCACTTTACTCCAAATCTAGAGCGGGCTTCGCCACTGCAGTCTTGCAGGGCATCCTGGCTTCTCCTAGTTCCACTTAGTGCCTACCACCCCTTTTTTAGCTTTGGGATTCTACCCATCTGTTATGACTGCAGCTGTATGCACGATGAACATAGTACAGTTTTGTACCTACCATAAATGTAGATGTTCGAGTGCTAATACAGCTGCAGTCCAGGTTTCCCTCCCTCCTTCCCCTCTTGGGACAGGCCTAATGGCTAACTCCTCCTCATACAACATGATTGGGGTATTCTTTTATGGTGTATTTGCTTGCAACTACTGTTTTTTGATTTTATTGCATTGCATTATTACATAAATTTATGTTTTGCCTTCCTTCTGGGGGCACCTGACATCTGGGGCAAGAAAAACTGAAAAAAATGGCGTCGGCTGGTTCTTTTATACCCCTGTCGCCCTGACGTGAGGGAAGAAGCGACAACATCCGACGCCGGACCTAGACTTTGGAATTCGGCCGACCGAGGACCCGCCTGACGGCAGGAAAACCCCATCTGTTATGACTGCAGCTGTATTAGCACTCGAACATCTACATTTATGGTAGGTACAAAACTGTACTTTATACTGCTCATCTCCTCAACACTGCACCATAAGGGGCAGTTATACTACTCATCCGCTCAACACTGCACCATAAGGGGCAGTTATTCTACTCATCCCCTCAACCTTCAAAATCAGATATGGACCATCAAAAACATCATAAAAACAGCTTAAGATTGAATGTTAATAAAAATCCATTTTATTAACATTTTTAAATTAAAAGATGACTGTTTTACACAAACACATATAGATTTTAAGTTTGAATTCACAATGACGTGTATGTTTTCAACATCTTTGGTTTATTTTACTCTGATGAGAAATGAGAGCTGTGCATTTGTTTTCAGCTGACTGTTTTGTACACATTACACCCTGTCAATTTACAAAAGCGATACTGGCTTGAATTCCATCCCAAATTCAAATGATGTTATCTGTCTAACTCTTTCAAGATGTTCTTATGAAAATTTCAGGGAATACCACTCCATAATTTCACTTTCATCTTGTTTTTCACAGCCTAATAGCTTTTAGAGAAAGTAATAGCATCGCATTATGTATATGTGAAAAAAACATACAACATTTTTGCATTTTTCTATAATATATAAAAAATAACAGTAAATATTACTATCTGCTATAAAAAAGTATTATTTTTGGTTCTCGTTTCATAAGAACACACCAGTGATATGACTTAGATACATGAGTTTAACGTGATTTTTCAACATTTATTTAAGCTTACCTTTGCATCACGGTATATGGTGCAAAAACTGCTGAAAAGTGTCTCTAACCATCATGTACTTTGATGGAGAAATCCAATTTTAAAAAGCCCACTTTTCAGGTACTGTTGTCACAAAGGAAAACAGTAAACTTTAGCCATAGTAGCATTAGTGTAGTAAAAATGCGTATTGTATCTGTAGACTTTAATGGACACACCACCAGGTGTGCACAGCAGTGCCCCATTAAAGTGCATGGATGCAACACACATTACTCCAAGGGTAACATCATGACAGGAAATACAAAATTTATTTGAGTCATGATGCAATGAAATGTTTACAAAGCTTTTTATTAAAAAAACAGCCCAAATAAATAAGCACAGAGAAGCGAAAGAATGCATTTTGCAATTGAGTCATCAGGTGCCGTGATACATTTTCTAATGTCAGAAAGTCACTTTAAGCTTCAAAAATGCAAAATATGTATTTCGTGGTAACTCAGTAGAGGAAATTTTTAGGCTATTTTTGTACCCTGCATACTGAGCAGATGTTCAGAAGAGCAACAACATTGTAAAGCAATTGCAACGCAAAAGCCTCTGGTGTCTTTCTCAAAGAAAAAGGCTATAATTTCAGTTTCCTTTTCAGATTTCATTTGAAAGTTTAAGGTAGTAATAACAGGATGATTAATTACAGAACGTAGGTAAGATTCCTACTCCAGCCCAAAGAATTTCCATGCAACTCAGTGTTGAAGTTGAGAAAACCACCTTATGTCGTAGTATTCATTCCATGTGAAGTATGTAGGATTTTTAATGTAACATAATGAGACATTATTGCACATATATTCTGAACATCAGCCATTCTTTTGTGCACAGGTCAAATAACCCTTAGGTGAAAACCTATAGCGAAAAGTGGTGACAACAAAAGTTCCTTTGAATATTGTATTTACTAGCTATATGTAAAAAGTTATATCATTTGTCTGAAGACAGTTGACAATAAAAAAGATACTTGGGAGCAAAGCATACTCAGCAATGCCATTCTAATCCCAAAGGACTTCACTGCATCTCCATCCTGATTTACATGATGTAGCCTTCCTTTACTCTATATGTGGTACTAGAAATGTTGCCTTGGTTAGTACAATAAAAATTATTATTATTATTATTACATGCTTCTAGTGTAATAATAACTCTGTGCACATATATATTTTGGGCATCAGTTTCATTTGTCTTGCAGGCATTGGTCAAATAAGTCATATGTGGAAGCTGTGTATAGAACCCAACTTTTGATAGCAACAGACCTCTGAAATACTATGTTAGCTGAACATAAGAGGTTATATGTCAGATCCCCCAAGCCAGTTTAATCTAAAATATTCATAGAATTTTGATCAATATGTTGGTACAAAACACTGTCAAGAATGTCCTTCTACCCCAAGGATTTCACTGTATCTCATTCCTGATTCATATGCTAACATAATATCCTTGTCAGTAGATGCGGTCTAGACATTTTCCTCTGAATGGTGACAGATACTTTGCCTTCACTAGTGAAGTAAAACTTATTTTTCCTTCTGGATTAATGAGGACTTAGAGCACATATATTCTGAACATTGTTTTTCCTTGGCCTTGTAAGCAATGGTCAAAGCCCCCATGTAGACACTGGATATAGAACAAGACTGTGACAACCAAAGCCTCAGAACTGCTGGATATGTTACCTGTATATAATTGGCCATAAGTCATTTCCCCTATGGCAGTTTACAATAAAATATTCAGAGACTTAGAATTAGATACAGTGGAGAGTGTGCCCCTTTAAAGGGTACACTGCCTTTGACTGTGAAGCCATCACATAAATATAAGGGCCACATTCCTGTCTGACAGATATTGCTTTCTTCCATCAAACCATGTCAGTAATTATACAAAACTAATCCTATAACTTCCCTTTGCTTTAATTCATCGCCTGCCCCCCCCCCCAAAAAAAAAAAATGCTACTCACATTTTGGATTCATTTTTCTTAAAGATTTTTATCAAATTGTATTCAGTATGCAAAAGCCACATGATTTCTTCAAAAGCAGTCTGTGTGTGTGTATGTATATATATATATATATATATATATATATATATATATATATATATATATATATAAAATAATAAACTACTAGACAAAAAATTATCAGCTAGTCAATTATGGCAAATGTGACATATGAACGTACTAAAGATATGATGTTACTGATAAGTAAATGCATCTTTGTGTATGTCTCTAGAAATTAACTTAAATGGTATTTTAGTTAATAACTGGAAAGGAAAAAGCTGTCAACATTGCAAATTAAGTCAGAATTATATCTAGAATGAACCTTTCATTTCCGGGTTAGAGTTCCCATTAATGGGAAGTTGTGAAGTAATTATTTTGCTATTACAGTTAGTGTAGTAGCCAAACAATTATCCCACAGATCTCCTAAATAAGAAAAAAAAGTTTTTTTTTTTAATTTTAAAATTGTTTTCATACTAATTTTGAAATAGAAAAGATGTAGTAAATTGGAGACTACTTAGGACTTGCAGTAGTGGTACATTACTTTGGTGCTGAGTAGTCTCAGCTCATACAGATTTAAAAAATAAATAGTAAAAATCTGAGAGGGTATGTGTCCACTCATGCCCAGTAGGCATGATATCCCGGCATTCTGCCATCGTACACAAGTGGTCCCACCTTTGTCTCCTGAACTGTGTATTTCATGCCAAGCTTCTTCTGCTACATTGTTTACCAGCATCACCAGTCTCATCTGTTTCCATACACCTTTACCATAAATGCCATTGTTGTCAATAACAACATGCATTAAAGAAGACAGCGTTATTCTTAGAGATGAAGTTTTCATTTGTACAGTTTTGTGTTCTTTTGCGCCTCAGGTTCTCTGAATGGTTATGTTTGTAGCATTTAATGCAGTGTTGTATTATTTTTTTTTTACTTTTTTATTGATCCTTTGAACCAGTCATTTTTTGTTTATCATGGTGCTTTGTCAATTGAAATGTACAATGTCCAGAAAAGGTAGATCTCATGAAGTGTTTTCAAACAGTTGTTTACTTATTTGTCAAGAACCTGTCCATGTTGCATACAAGGATGTTTATTTTGCTAAATGAAAGGACAGCAAGACAGAAAATGTAATAGATATACAAGCTGCAAATCAAATGTAGACTAGAAGAAAGGCTGAGCTTGGGTCTTAAAACAATAACAGAGTATTAATGGGAAAGTTTATGGTGAGAGAAAGGAGATTTATATGTATCAGAGAAGTCCAGAGGAGGGGTTGATAGACAAAGGTTGAAATGTGAAAAGGTATTAGATCCACAGAACTAAGAATGACAGTAACGGACATGTATACACCAAAGAAACATACAGATGGATTTAATTAATATGGCTAAGCATGCAGACAGAAAGTTGAGAATGGGTACAAGAAAACAGCTGAAAATATAAAGGAAAAGGTCAAATAAAAAGTGGTTAAGAAAGTAGAATGGATAATATTGAGTGGATATACCTGGATAAAACAAGGCTGTCTTTCTTTTATTAGTGTTCCTCATGTCCTTGTTTTGGAACATGGATGAGCAGGTCATAGACACGTGGACCTTTAGTGGTTGTGACAAGATGGTCTCACTAGACTTAATGTTCCCTTGAAATCAATCAGCCTAATGTTTGCCTGTTTGCTTTTCTTATTCTTTATTGACAGGTTTGTTCCCACTGGATCTGTAACCTGTTTTGACACAAGATAGAATTTGCAAAATTTGGCCAAACATATACATAACTACTGGCAGGATTGCCTCTGCAAAGAGCAGAATATTTCATCTTTCTAGAAGTACATTGACATTTGCTGATAATGATGATGATGATGGTGGTGGTGTGGTTAAGAAGTGTAACTGCTTCACTATGAGGCTGGGAGGCATGATGGCTGCTTCACACTTGGGGATTCTGCTATTAGGTTACTTCTGTAAATTAGCTGGTGGTTCAGAACACAAAGCAGTTATGTTAGGGTCAGAATTTGAAATGATTAGTTGTAATGATGGATTTGAATAGTGAAATGGATGCATTAGTGGAATGAATGGCGGCCATCTTCCTCTTGAGGGTAAAGACTGCAGATTATGCGACTGACAAGTAAAAGTTTTATGTCCACTGTACTTGTATACTTATTTAAAAAAAAAAAATCTTTGTATGTGCTGGGCCATCTCACTGAATTAATTCTCCCTGCTATGTTATTTGCAGATTTTAGGAGGCTATAAATGTGGTCAGCGCCTCTTAATGTTTTTTTCAGTTTGTAGGAGTTGTGGTATTAGTTGAGGTACTAGTGAGTTTATGATGTCTTCAAATTGTTGCATTATACAAAAAGTTTGTTATCTAGAAAGACAACTGCAGAAGAAGATACTTTGGACATGCACTATAGTGGAGGATGGACTGTGGTCAAGTAACCAAAAAATATAGGTTTCAGTGGAGTAAAACATTTCCGGCATTATCCATGTACATATGAAGAGTTGGTGCACTCCCTTTTGAAGTAGAAAAATATTCTCAGGCTTCAAAACAAATTAAAAGCAAACATAATGGCATGTGTGTGTGTGATAAGACCAAACCAAAAATCAAGTCAAAACATCAACCAAGAAAAAACGGCAGTTTTCTGTAGAATGTTACCAAGCACAATAGATTCCACCACAGTTAAAAACGAAGTACAAAAACACAATTTATTAATGCAATTCCAAAATCAAGGCGTTTTCGTCCTATAGCTGGACTTCATCAGATAATCTCTTACATCATTTATTAGCATCCATTATATACTTCCTTCATTTCCATTTTCCAATCAAAAAATACCAATTAATTCAAATAAACAAATCAGCTTACTTTTAAAAGCTCATTAATATTAAAATACATTTCATTTAATCACATAAATACATCCAATTTCTCTAAAAAAAACTTTAATTTA
>NC_056745.1:1428486760-1428496760 GCF_019279795.1 Protopterus annectens | reverse complement strand
TCCAGCTTGGAACAAATACAATTTTCAGCAGAGACCCAGGGAGAAATGCCCCAGATCCATGTCTTTTAATCTGTCTACTCCAAGTAAGTTATCACCAAACTGGATGGATAGTTTAGCACATTTGACTCTATTTAATAAAAAAGACTGGTTAAGAATAACAACTTTCAATACAAAAGAATTTGAAAAGAGATGCACCCTGGTCACTTGTTCTAAAACTAACTGATTACATTCAAGCTCTCACAGTTTTACTACCTTCCTTTTTATAATACACTTAATATTTATAGTGTCACTGAGGCCAGGAAAAAGGGTATCCCCTAATCTGTACTGCCAGTACATGTTTTTTATTTTTTAGTTCTAAGAACTTCATCCACTTTTAAAGTTACGAAATTCATTTGGTGTACTATAAACTAGAAAACTTATTCAAATTGGTACCGTTCTTAGAGTTTTAGATCAGATAGTTAGCCCATACTCATGTAGCCTCTGTGATATTTTTTTCCGTGTTTGTGCTTCACATTAGCCCCAATTGTTTTGTCATAATTTTTAACAACATGTAAGCTATTGGATATATTTGCATTCCTTACTTCTTACATTTTAATTCTTTGTTGTACATTTTTTTATTTTTGTTTTTATCAAACATTTCTTTGAGGTTGGCATTTATTTTTGTAAGTAAAGAGAGATGCATCACCCACATGCTTCAGTACCTCATAATTTTTTTTAGGAATATTTTCCAGTGTCACTTAAAATTCTTTTTATTATGTTTTAGGTATCAGCTCAGAATTAAGTCTTCCTCTGTCCTCTTTAATCTGTGTTAGTTAGTTTTGTATAGGCATGCGTTGCATCTATCTTTTGCTATCAATAGCCTGATATTCTGGGCATTACCAAGTCCTGGCTTAATCTTGGAAGATGTAATGCCTCTGTCACTACTCCACAAATGCCTCAGAACAATTACCAATCCCTAATATGATCATTGTCTGATCCCGTAATAGCAGTGACAGTAACCAGAAGTGGATAGTTTATGAATGATTTTACTAGGAAATAATCTCAACATTGCAGGCTCATTGTTCCAGTCACTCTCTGTGAAACTTAAGTTAATAAATGTGGATCATCTTTGAAAGTTTGCCATCCACGAAATGCCACAATGCATTATTTACAAATGACTTCAGCTTGCTGTAAGAGTCTACCTACTATGAGTTGAACTCAACACTTTGAGTGATAGATACTTATTTCACTCATCTTCTAAAGAAACTTACAAAATCTGTCTTATACACTAGAAGCCATTCAATATTGGACTAAAAATGTAATAATTGTCCAAACAGACATAATTCCTTAGTTGGAGAAGACCTTGTTACTAGGAACTACTGCAGTGTGTCTAGTCTTTATCTCTAAACAGGGTGGCTGGAAGGATTTTAAAATACAGAATACGAACAAATCCTGGCTATGCTGTACAGAGGAATGATGCCCTGACTGCAACCCAGGAAAACAGAGTTCAAATGGTGGCCTCTACATTGGAGAAGCCAGGCAGGAAAAATGACATTTGAAGGGTCTTAGGCTGCTTGCCCATCTCTGGGGGACAGAAGAGTCATACATGCTCTGTGTGTTTCTATCAGAAAAACAGAAAAACAAAAAAAAATCCTTGTTTTCCCGCCTCTCCTCGACTAGTTCAGACCAGTTTACAGGCATTGCTGTATTCTGGGCTGTGGTGTAGTTCATGTGTTGTCCATTGCCTTACTTGGATAGAAGGAAGTTTCTTTGCTCACCAGTGGGAGTGGGGAGCCTTGAGCAGCCTACCTGTCCCTGTAGGAAGTGACCTCAGCACAAGAGCTGTAGTAATTGGTTGTTTTGGACCATTTCTAGCTCTTTTGTAGTTCCCTGTTTAAAATCCGCCTCTGGGCATTTTTTTCTGGCTATACTACTCAGATAAGCTCCTCGTGGTCCTGCAGAGTGGTCCTAGCTACAGAGAACTCAGAAAAGCGACTACTTTCTGGATTTAAGTATCTTTGCTGTTTTTTTACTTGGAATAGCTTCTCTAGCTTACCCCAAACAAGCTTAAACTGTTTTTTTAGCTGTTTGCTGCATTATTTTAAAATCTGAACTTAAAGTTACTTTTTAGTCGAATTTGATCGAAAGTTTGTTTGTTTGTTTGTTTAATTTAACTGTTGAGGCTGCCCACTAAAGTGTGCTAGCCTGTGTAACTGATTTATCACTGTTTCTGCATTTTCTGTGTGTTTCTATCAAAAAACAAAAAACAAAAAAATAATCCTTGTTTTTCCACCTCTCCTCGACTAGTTTAGACCAGTTTACAGGCATTGCTGTATTCTGGGCTGTGGTGTAGTTCCTGTGTTGTCCATTACCTTACTTGGATAGAAGGAAGTTTCTTTGCTCACCAGTGGGAGTGGGGAGCCTTGAGCAGCCTACCTGTCCCTGTAGGAAGTGACCTCAGCACAAGAGCTGTAGTAATTGGTTGTTTTGGACCATTTCTAGTTCTTTTGTAGTTCCCTGTTTAAAATCCACATTTGCGCGGCTTTGCACAGTTGTGCACATAGCGCAGCGCCGGTTAAACAAGGTTAAACTTCTTCTGGCTCCGCCAAGTCTGCTCTTCAAATTTTCCCTTAAGGAAGCTCTACTCTTAGTATAATCAGACTACTCGCTATATTATAAGCCTAGCACTTGTTCTTAAAACTTCTCTACTAAGTAAGCACTCTCGTACTAAGTAAGCACTACATCCACCTACCACCCCTGTGAATATCCACTTCCCTTAAAGGAACAGCACTCCCTTATACTGTTCTAGCATGTTGAGTGGTAGATTACTGGTGTCCTCTCCAGTTCAGCTGGTTAATCTGGGTATCTTGAGACAATGCTACAATTGTCTCATGTACACAGACAACCCTCTCCTCCTCCCAACAAACACAAATACATGTGAGAGATGCAACTATATAGCCAAACTGGAGGCTGAACTCTCTCAACTCAGAGCTGGCATGACCAGACAGGAGGAGATGGTAACCACACACACAACAAACCCAGTCCCACATAGACCTACCACAACTGCAAACCAAACACATAAAAACACAAAGACATACTGGAGGCTCTAATAAAAAACTTACCAAAACAACAGAGGCTCCCAAAGCAGACATCCAAAAATCCACCACCTCAAAACAAAACACATGCAACACACTTCAATAAATCAGTGTGTCAACCAATCACAGCCCTTAAGGCCAAACACCATGCCTGATACGCTAGTAATAGGTGACTCTATAGTCAGACACACTGATGTCCCACTTACCAGGCTGAACAAGGAGAGGGTGACTGTGAGCTGCCTATCGGGAGCTAGGATCCGCCACATAACACACGCACTCAGGTGACTCCAAAGCAAGTACAAATATGACTCCGTCATTGTCCATGCTGGCGTGAATGACCTGAGACGTACCTCCCTGGACTACATGAAAAGAGACAAAGAGGAGCTCTCTGATTATGTAGCCCAGGCTGGTATGACCCTGACCCTGAGCAGCATGTTGCCCTCACCAAGAATGATGCCACAATACAAAGACATGATGATCAGCTTTAATAATTGGCTCAAGTGCTGGTGTCATTCTAAGGGGATCCAATGTCTGTCTGCCTGGGATGACATGTTGGACAAGCCACGCTGCTTCACAAGGGACAGCTTGCACCTGTCACCACTGGGCTTCCAGATATTGGCTAAGGCTCTTGCCACCCCCATAGTGCCTTTTTTAGGCAAGGTTCAAAAGACAAACCCACCTCCTCAGAAAACAAAAATGGAAAGAAACTAAGGGTAATGCTGCTCAATGCCAGAAGTCTAAATCTCAAGATGCAGGCACTCGATGCACTCCTCAGTATGGAGAACATCGGTGTCTGTGCAGTAACTGAAACCTGGTTCAAGGCTCCTGAGAGCACCCCAGCACTACCAGGCTATACCTCGTATCATGCTTTTCAGCCCCAAAACCCGGGCCGAACCACAAAGGGAAGGGGGAGTGTCCATATTCATCAAGGACACCCACACCTCCAGGTTAGTAGCAACACATGAAGCATCAGAGACCATACAGGTGCAACTAACCATAGGCAAAACTGCTATACAACTGGTAGCATGTTACAGACCACCCTCCCAATCTCAGGAACCCCACTCAGCCTTCCTGAAGACATTGGAGGATATGAATGTATCACAAACTACCATCATACTGGGATACTTCAACTACCCAAACATAGATTGGGTACATTATTCTGGCCCTAACACCCTAGCCCAAAGGTTCCTGGAATTCATAAATTCAAATGCACTGGAACAACTAGTCACCTCTCCCACTAGGGGAGATAATATACTAGACCTGATCATCACAAACATGGGGACAAAATGCTCCACACCAGAGGTATACCCCTCACTAGTGAGATCTGACCACAAACTAATCACCCTGGATATACATATCCCACCTCCACCCCCAGCACAAAAGACCACAGTAAAAACTTCTCAAAAGCAGACTTCACTCTTCTTAAGACTGAGATGGTATCCTTTAAGCCCACTGGGCCAGTGGATACCACATCCCACAATGCCGAATCCTTCACAAATGCTTTCTATGGACATCTCCAAGAGTGCATGGATCATGCAATCCCAAATAAATCCAAGTCCCTCTCCACCAAAGGCAAGCGTCCTGTCTGGTGGACCTCAGCCATTAACAAATTGTATAACAAAAGAAGGAAGCTACTGCACGACAGAGCAAAATCCCAGAAAGGGAAGACATCTCTGATCAACATTAGCAGAAAACTACGTTCTCTCATAAAACATCCAAGGCCAACTTTGAGAGAAAAATCGCTAAGGACACTAAAGATAACCACAAAGCCTTCTTCAGCTATGTTAGAAACCTGGAAGGAAACCCTCAGATATGCTCAGAGTTAGTTCACAACAACAAAAAATACACTGAACCCACAGATATTGCCAACATTCTGGCTGACAGGTTCAGTGCAAATTTCTCCCCTCCCTCACCCCCAAAAGAAGAAATACTTATCCCAGCTGAATGTAATCTCCCTGTCATCTCAGATGTCCAAGTGAGAACCGCCCTCAACAAAGCTAAAAACACAGCATCAATAGGACCTGATGGTATCCCGGGTTGCGTGCTACGTGAACTCCAAGAGGAGCTAAACCCGCACATAAAAATGCTATTTAACCTTAGCCTTACTACAGGATATATACCTGAACACTAGCGTACAGCAACAGTGGTCCCACTCCACAAAGGGGGTACCTCTACAGAACCTGGGAACTACCGCCCCATAAGCTTAACCAGCCTGGTCTGCAAAGCTATGGAAAGAATCATTACGGAACTCATAAACAGAGACATAGGAGACCTACAGACACTTGACCCCACCCAGTTCGGCTTTGTAAATGGCAGATCCTGCCTTTTGAACCTGGTTGACTTTTTTGAAACAGTCACTAGAGCCATTGATGAGGGCAAAGCAGTCCATACAGCCTACCTGGACTTGGCTAAGGCCTTCGACACAATACCCCACTCAGGCATCATAGATAAGCTCAACAGCTTAAACGTAAACCCTTATGTCACTAGATGGGTTGCAAACTGGCTAAAGGACAGAAACCATAAAGTTAAAATCGCTGGAGCAATGTCAGACTCAAAGCCAGTCACAAGTGGTTCCCCACAGGGATCTGTCCTGGGACCCCTGTTGTTCGGCATTTATTTCTCAGATGTTAAAGCAAACATGGGAGGGTTGTGGCTGACAAAGTTCGCTGATGACTGAAAACTAGGCACCATAGTCGATACACCAACGGACACATACATCCTACAAAAAGGCCTCACAGAAACAGACAACTGGTGCCAGAGTCACGGCCTTAAACTAAATGCCAAAAAATGTATAGTCATCCCCTTTGGGAAAAACAAAGTACCCACAAATTATCACATAGACAGCAACCCACTGAGTACGGAAAAAGTAATCAGAGACATAGGGACCCAAGTCGTCAGTGACCTCTCATTTGACACCCACGTTGCCAAAGTGGTTAGAAAAACATTCTACCTTGCACACCTCATCATGAAGGGATTCACATCCAGATCCAAGGATGTCATTGTACCCCTATATTCCTCCCTCATCAGACCCATGATTGAGTACAATGCCCCATTTGGTATGTACCTCACCCGGCATTTGCAACAGCTGGAGAGACCACAAAAGTACCTCACCAAGAGGATCAAGGGTCTCCAACATATATCTTATTCTGCCAGACTAAAGAAACTCCAGCTCTATTCAGTAGCATACCGCCCGCTCAGAGGTGATCTCTGCCTGACGTACAAGGCCATGTCCAGTCAGGATCTGATGGACATGCTCCACCTCAAAAAATCCAAATCCATCAGGACCACGAGAGCTAAAGACTTAAACCTCAGCACAAGTATGAATAGGACATGCTGGAGGGATAGATTCATAACCCAGAGGCTTCCCATGCTTTGGAACAAGATCCCAGTTCATGTTAGGCAGAGCCCCTCACTGACTCTCTTCAAGAGAAATTTTGATGAGTGGATGGGAGATCGTAAGTTTACCCCAGGGGTCACATCTGTGTCACTGCTAGACAGGGGCACAGTAAACTAATTCTATTATATAAGGGGACCTTCATTGTGTCACTACTAGACAGAGGCACAGTATTCTAAATCTATTCTGTGCATTTTTGTACCATTTCATGGGGTGGCGAAAGCCACATCACTATGGCTAGGCTTACAAATGCCCCAGGGCAGATAGCCTAGTACTAAACTATGAAACTATGTGAGACAGTATGACTTCTCTAGTGAAGACTTCCCTTGCTTCGTGGCTGATGAACACGTTGTTTTCTGAAAGACTACCCTTGTGGAAGTGAAGGATTGACCTCTGTGGACAACCCATTGCATATCCCATCTCCTCAACATAACTGAATGATTATGGGAATATAGGTTTAAAAAGCAGAACTCAAATACCCCTGATGGTTACCTGAAAGATGGCCGCTCTTGGGCGACTATCGCTTTCAGTGATGAGGGTATGAACGGGGTATTGACTGATAGGGGGTTAATGTTTGGCAAGCAGTGTGGGCAAAAGGTGCCAAAAACAAAAAAGTAGAGAATACGGAAATAAAATATCACTGGCTGACAGACCCATGGAATATTCTTCCCTGCACAAACTGAAATAGTGTGACCGATTAATAGGACTGGAACATGGCTTTGCAGTTCAGAACAGGACTTTGAAGTATTTGCTAAATATACGACTATCTTTACAAAATAGGTACTACCCACTTAAGACCAGATGTATAAAGGGTACAAATTACTCCTGGCGTAAAGGTGGAATAGGTTTTCTTGGAAAATGTAAGCAGTTACCAAGAGGAATTACATAAAGTACTAGCATCTTAGGAGACAGGCAACATGAAAGACAGACAGGTGCCACTCTTTACTAATTCCAGAACCTTTTGGAAGGAAACTAACAACCCTGATTGGAGAAGTAAATAAGAGGCAAGTGACATATTCTAAATACATTGCAGATTGATTTGGATATTATTTCAGACAACATGATTGTCTCCTACAAAACATAAATTCATTGCTTACAAAGGACACTGGGCAAGATCTTTTCATTTTACAGAGGTATCATTTTCAAAGATTAAAATGTGCTGTGAGAGATGTCGGACTTTCGGCTAACAGGAGCAGGTGACCTATATGTTTTTACGTGTCACTGACACTTATAACTGTACTATGAAATTTTCAATTTATGTTTGAATGCTTTGCATTTTACTTAGATTTTGAAAAAAATGCAGAAATGTTGCTGCTGTATAAAATATCTGTAAAGACTGTTGAGTCTTTTAGGCCTGTTTTACCACTCTTCACTTGTCAATACACTGGAGAAACAGTTGCTTTAAAGGTTAGATGGCAATTGAAATGTTTTGGTCTGATCGCTGACCAGCCATGAACATTTAGAAGTTGCTACAGCACCTGTAGAGTCCTTACTTTTTTATTATGTTCCAGTTTTACATCCACAGGTAAGAAAGACTACTATCTGGGGTTGTTTTTCTGGACCTGTAAAAGGCTTTTGAATCTCTAGCGCATAGTAATTATTTTTAAGCTGCATTTTTATTACATTGAGTCAAACTAATTAGAATGGTTTACAAACTACCTGAAGAATGCATGCTTTGAGGTACCAGGTGGTCATTTTCAGTCCTACTTTCTGCCTGTAAGAAGGGTGCCACTTGCTGTTTTTTATACTTTTTTTGAATTTTTAATCTAAACCTTTATTAGGATAAAGAAACCTCTTCATATTATACAGAAACATTGAATTATGGATCCTTTATACATATAAAAGTGACATTACCTTCAAATTGACTATTGATTTTGCTCAGATTTTCATTTTGAGCTGAAAATTAATCTACAAAAAAACAAGGCAATGCATTGTGGTATAGAATGCCACACCTCTGGCAGCCTACACATATCTTGCATTCCACAACATTTTCTGAAAAATAAATTTTAAAAAGTATAAGACAAATACATTTAAATATTTTATGAACAGTAAAAGCTATTAAAATTGTACACATAGTAATGTTATCAGAAAGAAGCATTCTTTATAGTTATACTAGTAAGTGCAATTTTGTCTTTCCAAAAATATTATATTATAATGCGTGTAAACCCCAAATTATATTTTTTGTTAAACTTTAACAAGTAAATTGTCAAATCTTGGAAACTGTATTACCTAGACTTATACCAAATCCTGCTCCAGACAAGTGACAAGTGGAGAAACTCAGGGTTCAGCCCTGGGACCGCCCTTGTTTGGCATCTATTTCTCTGAAGTACAGGCCAACACTAAGGGACTCTGGATAACAAAGTTCACAGATGACTGCAAACTGGGAGCCATTATTGAATCCCCAAATGATGTGGATACTCTACAAAAGGGCCTCACAGAAACAGATGCTTGGTGCCAGAGCCATGGGCTCAAGCTCAATGCCAAGAAATGTATAGTTATCCTCTTTGGGAAAAAACATGTATCCGTGAATTACCATATAGGTGGCAGTACACTAAACATCGAAAGTGTGATGAGAGACTTAGGGACACAGGTGGACAGTGGTCTCACTTTCGATTACCAAATCGCCACAACAGTCAGGAAATCCTTCTATGTGGCACACCTCATCACTAAAGGCTTTTCATCCAGAAAAGAGGAGGTCATTGTCCCACTGTACTAATCCCTCATTAGACCCGTTATAGAATACAACACCCCGTTTGGTATGTACCTCACAAGACATCTGCAACAGCTGGAAAGGCCGCAGAAATACCTCACTAAAAGAATCACAAGCCTAAAGCAGATACCCTATACTGACCATGTAAAAAAAATCCAGCTATACTCTGTGGCATATCACCTACTCAGAGGCGATCTCTGCTTAACATACAAATCCATGTCAAACCCTGAGCTGTTGGACATGCTCCACTTACAGAAATCCCAATCCGTCAGAGCCACACACTCCAGGGATCTAAACCTTGTCATCACAATGAACAAAACATGCTGGAGGGATAGGTTCCTGACCCAGAGACTTCCCATACTCTGGAATAGACTGCCCATATATGTCAAGCAGAGCGCCTCATTGGCCCTCTTCAAAAGGAACCTTGACGATTGGATGGGAGATAGAAAATTCACCCTGGGGATCACGTCAGTTGCCCTGCTAGACAGGGGTCCAGGGAAGTAAATATTGTGGGAAGAAATTTCCAGGGAATTGTTATGGCTAGGCTTGTATAGACCCTAGGGCTGATAGCCTAGTACAGTGCATTGTTGGCATTCACAAAAAGACCAGGTATTATTCAAAAACTGTGACCAGCACTGTCTCAGGTGGAATTCAAATGGAAACAACGCAGAACTAAAACTATCTTTGTATAATTAATGCAGCAATGAGCTGCTGTCATCATATTATCAACATCATAAACCCCCACACTGCTTGCCACTTGTCAGAGATGTTTTAGATTTTTGGTAAGGGATGTTAGGGTGGCAGTAGATAAAGGTAGCCTCT